>NC_066579.1:136547603-136849853 GCF_024323335.1 Lathyrus oleraceus | reverse complement strand
CCATATGATCTCAAGAGAGGGACTCCATTGTGGTTTTGATTCTTCATCCCTTCTCTTTTTGCTTTGCTTAGGACTTTAGCCCTTCTTCTTCTTCTCTCCACTCTAACCCAAGCCAAAACTTTTTGTGCAAACATTTAACTATTGTTTTCAAACATTAGAAACCTAATCCTTATGCTTTTGATTTTCATAACACATATTTTTGAATTGAATCCTCAAGTCAACTTTGACCATTTTGGATATACTTCTAATTGGTAAATATAACCCATTCAAATTTCTTTTTATGGTTCCAATGCCACTTTCTTAATCAAATCTTTCATAACCTTTAGCTATTAGGTTTGAGTTATCTTGGTGGTAGATGTAATACTCACCTATATCCTTAGTGATGGACAATGAGTCTTCCATGCTTATTATAGGGTTAACCCCTCACTAGCATGTTGAAGCTATCCTCACATGGTGGATTTGTGGTTTGGTTGAGTTTTCTCCCTTGGATAACAAAAGACCTTAAGGCTTTTGGACCAATCAATTCACCAACTCATTTTAAGATTTTTACCCCGAACTACGAGGTTTTGATCCTAATCTTTTTATAAGATGGTACGTAAGCAATGGGTTTATCCATCCAAACACAAAATGTAAATAAACTTGTATATTCTCTTCTTATCTCTTCAATCATGGTTGCACAAACAAATTTTCACAAAACAACAACCTTATAACAAGTATGAAAAGGGCTCCCTAGGAGTACCTAGGATGTTTTGGGTGCCTAACACCTTCCCATTACATAACCAACCCCCTTACCCAGATCTTTGTTTCTCTTTTACTAGTTTTTGTTAAAACTTTTAGGTTTTTGTTCGTTTTCTAACCATTCCTTTGGATAAATAGAAGTGCGATGGCGACTCGACTTGTATGGTTTACCTTGGATTTAGTCAATATCTCTAATGGTAACAAATACCCCACTACAACACTCCAGAGCTAAGCACATTGAAATAAAACATCATTTTATCAGAGACTATGTTTAGAAAGGGGTAGTAACATTGAAATTCATTGATACAGATCATCAATGGCCCGATATCTTTACTAAACCCTTAGTTGAAGATAGATTCCTCTTTATTTTAGAAAATCTGAACATTCAAAACTGCCCTGAATAATCTGTGCCTCTGAAGTTGTAAAATGAGACTCTGATGTAAACACAATGGATTCTGCCTCTAACTCTGATGCTTCTACCAAGATAGAAGTTATCTGAGTTAGAATTCTTCAGGAACCAATCCTTTGGTATTCCTGAAGTTCAGATAAATCAAACATGTGAAGTGCCTTGCGTCTGACCTTGGAACTTCTAGATAGCTGTCTAGCAGTAATCAAGGAACAATCCCTTGAAATCTCCTCGAGCAGTGTACCAACTGTTGGGATTAGACATCATTTATGAGCTGTAATCATTTTTCCCTCCAAACGTGCTAACTTGGTTTTTGTGCTAAACTCTGATTTATGTGTCGTTTTTCATGCGCCCTAATTTGGGTATTTAAACACATTCATTTCACACATTGCACACCTTTCACTCTCACGCACTCTTAAAACCTCAGTTCTCTCAAGGCATTTCTGCAAGCAGTTCTTCATCTTTATCTCAGTTCTTCATCAACATCATGGATGCTCAACAACAAGATGTGTACAACTTCTCTCAACAAATGGGTTCAAGCGAACAAGTTCAAAGCTCAAGCAACCCAACAGTTACAGGCGTCACCACAACACCAATCTACAAGGTGCCTCACATTCTCGATCGTGAGCCTCATATTCATCTTGCAACGCCATTTGAAAAACTGGAAGTCTTATGTGAATCCTTGGTGGATTTTGACAATATGAAAAGGAATGGCATAGACCTCACTGAAGAACTCAACAAACAAGGTTGGGGAAACTACTTTCAACGTCTCTATGGTCCAGTTTACCCGAATCTTGTGAAGGAATTCTGGAGATTCGCAGACGTTGATGATCACTTCATTGTCTCCTATGTTCTGGGAGTCAAGATTATGATAACTGAAAAGGCTATTGCTGCTCTTCTGGGTATGGAAAAGGATGGAGGCAGAAGAATCTACAACATCAATCCTAGGGAAAAATACTCGTCCCAAGAGATTAACCCAACAATCTTCAAGTAGAACGCATAAGGCAATCCCTCCAAGAACAAGGAGCTACTTCAGAACCTCCGGGTTTGGCTGAAGATCATTCTGGGTACCATCCATCATCGCCCAACGTCAAACTCCTCAGACTACATCAACACAGATCAGAAATGCATTTTGTACTGCATTCACAAGGGTCTGAAGCTCTGCCTTCCAGCACTTCTCTTCAAGTACCTCAGAGACTCTGTACGGGATACCAGAAATCACATGAAGCCCAAAACCTACATCCCTCTGGGAAGGTTAATCTCTGACTTTCTGATTGAAAGTCGCCTGGTGGACCATTTGTTAAAGCACAGACTCATGGAGGATGTGGCGATCGATGTTGGAAAACCTATCAACGCCAAGAATCTGAAGAGCACGGGGATTCTGGATAAGGTCAACGTTAGACCTACTATGGACACTTCTTGGGATGCTTTAAAAGATCAGAGGGAAATCCCCCATGGTCTATATCTGTTCTCAAAGGAAGACCCCCGAGATGTAATCCTCTTTTATCTACAAGGTCTGAAGGACGAAGGAGTGGATATCTCAGACTTCCATTTAAGCGGTCTACCAGATAAGGCTCTGAACTTCATGAGGCATAAAAGAGGTCCCTCTGAGAAGACATCGCAGGCGAAGAAAGCAAAACTAGGAGAATCCTCCGGATCAAGACCTCTAGCACCTCTGCATGAGCCTTCTGGTAAGTCTGTCTCTCCTGCTCCCTCTGCACAAACACAGTCAATTGCTTCTTCTATCCCTCAACCAACACCCATATACACTCAATCTGAAACCCTCCTTCAACCACCAGAACATCTCAACCACTCCAAAAATTCAACCTTGTCACCACCACCTTACCCCTATCTGAAGCTGAAAGGCTGAATGAAACCACCTCTTCATCTTCTTCCCCAGAATCACCCCCTACTTCACCATCTCATCCGACATAGAACCCTCTGACCCCTCCTCTCCCACTCTAGCCCAACTTCAGACTCAGAACCTTGCCTCACAACAACCACAACAATCTCCACCTGAACCTGAAGTAACATCACCACCCACAGAACAACCAAACCTAATACCATCTGACGTTCAACCCTCTGAGCCAAACCCCTCTGACATACCCCCTCCAAACACTTCCGCTGAACCACAAACTCTCAACCTAAGCCCTCCCACTTCCCCACCTCTACCATCTGAACCACAAAACTCCCTGCCAACCCTAGAAGAAGCAATTATGTTGTTTGCAGGAGCCTCAATTGACAAGGTCAAGTCTCTGACCATCAACTCTAGCATTAGTGATGATCCTTCAGCTGTTAGGACACACTGGAATAGAGTTATTGGCTGGATGACCTCTGAAGCCTTTAAACTGAAGAGCCTCTCTGCGCAAGTCAGAAACGACTTCATCAGAGATGCTGAAGTTAGACTACAGGAGTGTTTAGCCAGAGAAGCTGAGGAACAGGCCAGAAAGGAAACAGAAGAAAAAGCAAGGCAAGAAGAAATTCAAAGGGTTAAGGAAGCTGAAGCCAAAGCTCTAGCTGACGCTGCTGCTGAAGCTGAAGCAAAAGTTGTTGCTGAAGCTGAAGCCAAAGCCGCTGCTGAAGCTGAAGCTCGTCGTGCTGAAGAACAGAATGCTCTGTCTCAGGGGGAGTCATCTACCTTTGTCCTCTGGTTCTCAAGACTCTTGAGGAACTTCAGAAGGAGCAGAAGGAAGTCCGAGCCAGATTGGATCAATAGGACATAGTCAACGCCAACATCCAGAATCTGCTGACCCAACTGCTTCAGAGGATGCCTCCTCCTCCCAACCCTTAGGCACCTAGGATTTTTTTTGCTTGTTGCTATCTGTTTCTGCGTGTTTTGGCTTTCTGCTGTTTATACTCATATCTGAATATATATATTTTCCTTTCCTTTATTTTTGCTAAGTCTTTTTGATTCTGACGAAAAGGGGGAGAAATAAAAACAGCTCTGATGAAAACATATGTAAATCCTTCAGTACTCTACAAACATATTATTCAATAAAAATCTATCTAACCCTCTTTGACCCAGATATTTGCAGAAGAGTATCTAGAAACATCATTGCATGGAAACTCTGGTAAGAACTTCTGAACTCCCAGGCTTATCTCAGGGGGAGCTCACTTTTATCTGATCTGATAAATTCTTATATCTGAATGTTTCATCTATTAATTAAGATTGTTTTGTCATCATCAAAATGGGGGAGATTGTAAGAACAAAATTAGTTCTACAATAGATTCCAGGATTTTGATGATAACAAAGGATGAAACCAAAAATGGCACCCTAACGAAATTTCTCTAAGTGTGCAGGACTCTAAACAAAAACAAAGTAATCTGATCGCTTTATCAGATACAGACTCTATTCAGATATAAGTACTAGAAGATCAGAAGCATCTGAAAAAGAAGTGCGCTCTAGAAGTTCTGACTCTGAGCAAAACCAAGACGAAGGTTCTCCAAATCCAGAAAGAGTAACGGAAACAACAACTTCAAATTGAAAGAAAGTATATTTGGAAAGAAGTTATTCAAGGAGACAAATTGGTTATGGCAAGAAACACAGAAGTAATGGCATTAAACTCTCTCAAAGAAAAATACTCTGCCATCACTACAACGGTCCTTTCACCACTATATAAAGGACGGCATACTTCAGTGAGAGACATACCTGAACGCACAGAAATTCTCTACCCTCTCTCTTAGTTTTTCATGAGCTGTTGCTCATACGTGAAAACACTTGCTTGCTCTACTCGCTGTAATATTTGCTTAATCTTAGAAGCACTTTAGATTATTAATTCCTTTTGTTAAATTGATTTTGTTCCTCAAGTGACTCTGCGTAGTCTGTATACTTGGGAGGACTAAGAGATCTTTCTCTTAGACGTTGGTTGTAATAATCTTTCAAGATTAGTGGATTAAGTCCTTTTTGAAGGCAAAATCACCTTGGCCGGGTAGACTGGAGTAGCTTTGTGTTATAAGCGAACCAGTATAAAATCCTGTGTGTTCTTATTCTGCAAAAGCGCTTATTTTCCAAAATAATTCAAACCCCCCCTTTCTTGTTTTTCTCACCTTCAGTTAGAAGTAGAAGGTTTGATGTTGAAGCCTTCTGATCTTGTTGTGAAAGCCTTCGATGGCTCTAAGAGGTCGGTGTTCTAAGAGGTAGAATTGCCAATTCTGATTGGATCACAAACCTTCAATACCGTCTTCTATGTGATGGATATCATTCCTTCGTATAGCTGCTTGCTGGGTCGTCCTTAGATCCACAATGATGGGGCAGTCTCCTCAACTTTGCATCAGAAAATCAAATTCCTGGTCAACGGAAGAATTATCACTGTCTATGGTGAGGAGGATATTCTGGTCAGTCACCTGTCTACATTCAAGTATGTAGAGGTAGAAGGTGAGATTCATGAGACCCTGCGTAAGGGCCTTTGAGGCAGTTCAAGTCAAGGATGCAGCTCTAGTGGAAGAGGTTAAAGCAGGTGCCTCTATTTCGTCCTTCAAGAAGGCACAGGCCTTGGTAAACTCAGGTGTTGCTTCCGGTTGGGGACGTCTGTTGGATTTACCTGTAAAGGAAGACAAGTTTGGGATTGGGTATCAGCCAGCATTGACTTCTACAACTCCGGCGCCTCAAACTCGTCAGGGGCCGATTACTTTCTCTAGTGCTGGCATCATTCAATATGGCCAGATCTCTGTAATCAACGAAGAAGATGGGGATAGTGATTGCGACATCGACAACTAGGTGCGTCCAAGGGTCCTAGGTGAAGTTCTCCGCAACTGGTCTTCTGAAGAGGTTATCCAAGTCACTCTTCTTGAAGAGTAATTTTCCTTGTTTATTTGTGCATATCCAAGTCTTACGTTCCGCCCAGGGCGTAAAGACTCATTGTAGGGCTCATCTATGTGAATACCTTTATTTTTATCATAAATAAAGGACTTCTTTTTGCATTCAAATATTTTGTTCACTGTCTTTCTATTTTTGCAGTTTTCAAAAATCAAAAAAATATATTTTGGCAATGTTTTGTTTAGTTTTCACTCCTTGTTCACACTCATAAGCACATACCATCACTCATGTAGATGCACGTCACCGGATCCTATTGATAACAGTTCTGCTATGGCTCACTTCGACTTTGAAAATCCAATCTTTCAAGTTGAAGAAGAGGGTGATGAAGACTGTGAACTCCCTGAAGAACTTGCCAGGTTGTTAAAACAGGAGGAGAGGGTCATTCAACCGCATCAAGAGTCTATTGAAGTGATTAATCTCGGCACCGAGGACGTCAAGAGAGAGATCAAGATAGGGGTTGCTTTGGAAGACAATGTGAAGAAGGGGCTGATTGAATTGCTGCAAGAGTATGTTGACATCTTCGCTTGGTCTTATCAAGACATGCCAGGGCTTGATACAAACATTGTGGTACACCATTTTCCTCTAAAAGAGGATTGTCCTCCGGTCAAGCAGAAGCTCAGAAGAACGAGACCAGAGATGGCTGTCAAGATAAAGGAAGAAGTGCAAAAACAGTTGGACGCAGGGTTCCTAGCGGTTACAAATTATCCGCCATGGGTTGCAAATATTGTTCCAGTACCTAAGAAGGATGGAAAGGTACGGATGTGTGTTGGCTACTGGGATCTGAACAGAGCTAGTCCTAAAGATGATTTCCCATTACCTCACATCGATGTTTTGGTGGATAACACGGCTCAGTTCTCGGTATTCTCCTTCATGGATGGCTTTTCTGGCTATAATCAAATTAAGATGGCACCAGAAGACATGGAGAAGACAACTTTCATAACCCCATGGGGCACCTTCTGCTACAAGGTGATGCCGTTTGATCTGAAAAATGATGGGGCAACATATCAACGAGCTATGGTAACTCTTTTCCATGATATGATTCATCATGAAATCGAGGTTTATGTTGATGATATGATTGCAAAATCTCAGACGGAAGAAGAACATTTGGTGAATCTACAGAAACTGTTTGAGCGTTTGAGGAAATTCAAGCTGAGGCTTAATCCGAACAAGTGTACTTTCGGGGTGAGATCTGGAAAACTGCTGGGTTTTATTGTTAGTGAAAAAGGGATTGAGGTGGATCCTGCCAAAATAAAAGCAATACAAGAAATGCCTGAGCCAAGAACAGATAAACAAGTTCGTGGTTTCTTAGGGAGGTTGAACTACATTGCAAGGTTCATCTCTCACCTAACAGCCACGTGTGAGCCAATATTCAAGTTGTTAAGAAAAGATCAGACTATCAGGTGGAATGATGATTGTCAAAGGGCTTTCGAAAAGATAAAAGAGTATTTGCAGAATCCTCCAATCCTTATGCCTCCAGGCCCAGGGAGACCGCTGATTATGTATTTGATAGTACTTGACAATTCCATGCGTTGTGTTCTCGGTCAACACGACAAGACAGGTAGGAAAGAGCATGCCATCTACTACCTGAGTAAAAAATTCACAGATTACGAGTCGAGATACTCAATGTTTGAAAAGACATGTTGTGCACTTGCATGGGCTGCTAAGCGATTGAGACAATACATGCTGACTCACACAACCTTAATGATCTCCAAAATGGATCCAGTCAAGTATATATTTGAGAAGCCAGCTCTCACCGGAAGGGTTGCTCGTTGGCAAATGGTACTGACAGAGTACGACATCCAGTATACATCCCAGAAAGCCATCAAAGGGAGTATTCTGTCATACTATCTTGCTCAGGAGCCGATTGATGATTATGAGCCGATGAAGTTTGATTTTCCGGATGAAGACATCATGTTCCTCAAGATTAAAGACTGTGAAGAGCCAGTTGTTGAGGAGGGACCTGATCTAGATGAAAAATGGACTTTAATGTTTGATGGGGTCGTCAATTCCAAAGGAAGTGGAATTGGTGTTGTCATTACCACTTCGAAAGGTGCCCACATGCCTTTCACCGCTCGTCTGACTTTCGAGTGCACCAATAATGAAGTTGAGTATGAGGCCTGTATCTTGGGTATTGAGCAAGCCATTGATTTGAGAATCAAGACTTTGGACATCTTCGGAAATTCAACTCTAATGATCAATCAAGTGAATGGTGATTGGAATACTCTCCAGCCTAATCTGGTCCCCTACAGAGATTACACGAGAAGACTGTTGACTTTCTTCACAACAGTAAAGTTGTATCATATACCTCATGATGAGAACCAGATGGCAGATTCTCTTGCTACTCTATCATCCATGATCAAGGTGATTCAGTGGAACCATGTTCCCAGGATCGATGTTATGCACCTTGATAGGGCCACGTATGTGTTTGCTGCTGAACTGGTAATTGATGACAAGCCCTGGTATCACAACATCAAGTGCTTTCTGAAGAATCAAGAGTACCCTGCAGGGGCATCCAACAATGATAGAAAAACTTTGAGAAGATTGGCAGGCAGCTTCTTCTTGAACAAAGACGATGTATTGTATAAGAGGAACTTCGACATGGTTTTGCTCAGATGCGTGGATAGACACGAAGCGGAAATGTTAATGTAGGAAGTTCATGAAGGCTCCTTTGGTACTCATGCCGGCGGACATGCAATGGCTAAGAAATTGTTGAGAGCGGGTTATTACTGGATGACCATGGAATCTGATTATTTCAAATATGCTCGGAAGTGTCATAAATGCAAGATTTATGCTGATAAGGTGCATGTGCCGCCAAATCCTCTAAATGTGATGTCTTCGCCGTGGCCGTTTTACTATGTGGGCATTGATATGATTGGAAAGATTGAGCCGACTGCTTCTAATGGGCATCGCTTCATCCTTGTTGCCATTGACTATTTCACCAAGTGGGTCGAAGCAGCGTCATTTGCGAAGGTCACCAAACATGTGGTTGCCCGATTCATTAAGAAAGAAATCATTTGTCGTTATGGGGTTCCCGAAAGAATCATTACTGATAATGGTTCTAATCTCAATAACAAAACTATGAAGGATTTGTGCAAGAACTTCAACATTCAACATCACAATTCTTCCCCTTATCGTCCTAAGATGAACAGTGTTGTTGACGCAGCAAATAATAACATAAAGAAGATTGTGCAGAAGATGGTCGTTACGTACAGAGATTGGCATGAGATGCTACCCTTCGCCTTGCATGGGTACCGTACTTTAGTACGTACATCGATCGGGGAAACCCCTTACTCCCTTGTGTATGGTATGGAAGCAGTCCTACCTGTTGAAATGGAGATTCCTTCTCTAAGAGTCTTGTCGGATGTCAAGTTAAATGAAGCTGAATGGATCGGACAAGGTTCAATGAGTTGAGTCTTATCGAAGAGAAGCGAATGGAAGCCATTTGTCATGGGCAGTTGTATCAAAGTCGGATGAAGAGAGCCTTTGATCAGAAAGTGCGTCCTCGAAGCTTCCAAGTCGGAGATTTGGTGTTGAAAAGGATCCTTCCTCCTCAGACAGATCACAGGGGCAAATGGACTCCTAACTATGATGGACCATATATTGTCACCAAGATTTTTGATGGTGGAGCCTTAATACTTGCATTTATGGATGGTGAAGACTTCATTTCCCCTGTGGACTCAGACGCAGTTAAAAAATACTTCGCATAAAATAGACCCGCTGGACAATAAAAAGAATAGTCCAGGCAAAAAAATGGGCATCCCGGCGAACCAAGAAAATGAAAAAGGTTCGGGCAAAAGTTAGGGATTAAAAATGAAAAGATTATACACTCGGTAAGTTGAAAACCTGAAAAGGCAACTTAGGCAAAAATGGGTATCCCGGTGGATTGAAAACCCGAAAGGGCGATCTAGGCCAAAGTTAGGGATTAAGCGAATGACTGCGTTCTAAGTAGTTCTGAACTTCATCTCGTGTCGATAGCTGGAAACTTTCGAAGGATAGGAAACCATCCAATCACCTTTTTCAGAAAGCCGATCATCTGGAGGATCTTGAAGACGAGCGACGCATAGCAGAATTGGAACCTGATAGAAATCCATTTCACATTGCCATTAGATTAATTTCTATTTTCATCTTTTGTGCAATTACCTCTTTCCAGGGATTGCTTCCTGATGTAAATGCCTATTCAGAGGCCATGCAATCAATAAAATCATGATATTCAGTACATCTCTATGTTCATTTTCATTTTACTGTTTTGTTTGCAAAAATGACGTCCGAGTTTTTGATAAACATTGCATCATGAAACATAAGAGCTTTACAGGTACATGCTTAATAAACATTTAAAATTGCTGTAAATTTTAAGTGCTTTGGATCGTCTATTCAGAACAGGTACACTCGGGGCATTTCCTTAAAGTCCCCAGCAGATGACCGCGGATGTTTTTCCTGAACAACTGGTATTTGGTATCTTATCCCTGCAGAGCTGATCCGAGCATTGGATTCTTCAATCTCCAGCAGATTCTCACTACTGTATATCCCTAGTAGAGTCGACAGTGTCAGACTGTATATCCCTAATAGAGTCGACAGTGTTAGACTGTATATCCCCCGCGGAGTTGACAGTGTCAAACTGTATATCCCCAGCGGAGTTGACAGTGTCAGACTGTATATCCCCAGTAGAGTCGACAATGTCAAATTGTATATCCCCAGTAGAGTCGACAGTGTCAGACTGTCTTTCCTCAGAGGAGTTGACAGTGCCAGACTATATCCTCCCAGCAGAAGCGGTTGCTCCTCAGAGTTTGATGCCAGATCAATGATCTCGACGCTAGATCCATGGTCTCTTTCCTTGAAGCAGAATCTCGGTACCATATCGGTGTTTGCTTCCCCAGCTGAATCGTCTCTCTCGCAGATTATGGTTGCCAGAACCATTGTCGTTCTCCTCAGCAGCAAGCTTTCAGTGCCATTCTCTCCCCAGTCAGAGTCTCGGTATTTTGTTATTTCCAGAACACCGCGTGGCCGGCCTTTTCCCCCACAGAGTTCATTGTGTTGTGTATCTCCAACAGCATTGCTAGGGTCCAAAAGATTGTGATCATTTCCCCAGCAGAATTCCTTGCCTCGGCTTGGCGTTCTCTCTAACTTAGCATTTCGCATCCCTGTATGTAGAATCATATTGCATTGCATCCTCCCAAATCGCGTAGCATTTCCATTTTCATGGAGCATTACGCCATTGAAAAATTCAAACATACGCATGTAAAGCATAAGACATTCTCGGTATCCCAAGTGATAAGCCAGAAGTTTGTTTCCAGTACTCAGACTGAAGGTTGTTCATGACTTATCCTTTATTATTCCCAACAGGGGTCGTTGGCCCACGCGCCGCCTCAATTAACATCTTCCTTATTCCTGCCGATGCTGACAGGCATGTTGTTTCCGGTATTCAGACCGAAGTGGCATTCAGGCCAATTTTCTGATTTTCAGATCGAAGTAGTTTTCGACGTTTAGGTCGACGCAACTTGTGGCATTCAAGCCAGTTTTCCGGTATTCAGACCGAAGTGGCATTCAGGCCAATTTTCTGATGTTTAGATCGAAGAAGTTTCTGACATTCAGGTCGATGCAACTTGTGGCATTCAGGCCAATTTCTGGTATTCAGACCGAAGTGGCATTCAGGCCAATTTTCTGATTTTCAGATCGAAAAAGTTTCCGACGTTCAGGTTGACACAACTTGTGGCATTCAGGCCAGTTTCCAGTATTCATACCGAATTGGCATTCAGGCCAGTTTTCCAATGTTCAGATCGAAGAAGTTTCCGACGTTCAGGTCGACGCAACTTGTGGCATTCAGGTCAGTTTCCGGTATTCAGACCGAAGTGGCATTCAGGCCAGTTTTTCGATGTTCAGATCGAAGAAGTTTCTGACGTTTAGGTCGACACAACTTGTGGCATTTAGGCTAGTTTCCGGTATTCAGACTGAAGTGGCATTCAGGCCAGTTTTTCGATGTTCAGGTCGAAGAAGTTTTCGACGTTCAGGTCGACACAACTTGTGGCATTCATACCAGTTTCCGGTATTCAGACCGAAGTGGCATTCATGCCAGGTTTCCGATGTTCAGATCGAAGAAGTTTCCGACGTTCAGGTCGATGCAACTTGTGGCACTCGGGCCAGTTTTCCGGTATTCAGACCGAAGTGGCATTCAGGTCAGTTCCCGGTGTTCAGACCGATGGTTGATAATCTCGTATCTTTCGATGCTCAGATCGATGTCATTTCCAGTATTCAGATTGATGAGCGGCATTCAGGCCGTGGTTATTCCTGTGTTACCATTTATTTTGGTATTTAGGCTAACATTTTTCTTTTTCGGTGTTCAGACCGACTCTCACCATACCAGACGGATCCTTTGTTCAAGACCACCTCTTTGCCGATCCTGACAGGCATTACTACTTCATTTTTTTCACTTCAGTGTAAATTTTCGGGCTTTTATCGTATTCAATCCCTTGATACCTCGAAAGTGCGAAAGTCGTTGCTATCTTCCTTTCGGGTTTCCAGTTGATTGAATAGGGGCAACTGTAATACCCCAAAAGTTACCCTTCATTTTTCTTTGAAGCATAAGATTATGTTTCATATTTCATTAGCATCATACTAGGTCATACTCATTGCATACTGCATTAGTGACTTGGGAATCAGTTTTTGATTGATCACTCCTTGACAGAAGGAGTCCATACAAAGCAAGATTGAGAATTGGACTTCATTTTCGAAATATACAAGTCTCAAGGGTCTCAGGGGGATCCAGGTATCTTATTATGGTCCTCAGTTCATCTGTGAAGGATTTAGAGCTATCAGAGTGTTCATCTGGATTTAATAAGAAATTAGGGTTTCATGGCTACCTGCAACAGGAAATGTTTGGTTGGAAGTAGAGGGGCTCATCCATGTCATGATTAGAGAGGCATCTTGGCCTAGGAAGATTCACAATTATCTCAGAAAGATCCATTGGCAATCAGTGCAATCAGTTCCTGATCAATTTTGCCCTAAACTAGGGTTTGGTATAAAATCAGTTTATTTCTGATTCCTTGGGTGAAACTCTTTTCCATGGCCCTCCATATTTCCACAAGGGTCTACATACAAAAATCATCTTTTTATTTGAGCCAGAAGTGCTTCAATTGATCACTGGAATCGGGATCAGAGAGTTTGTGAAAAGTCAACTGTGGGGCTAGAAAAGTCAACTCCTGACATTTTGAGAGTGGAATCTCAAAAACCATGCCTAGGGGAGCCTACATGTGAAATTTGATCACGGTTGGATCTTGGATTCGTCATTTAATCAGGAATTGGAAAAGTTACTTAATTTGGAAATGGGTGACTTTCCATTTAGGGCAAGTTTTCATGATTATTGCACTCACTTTAAGCCCATTTTCCATCAAGATAAAAGCTCCATTTGAAAATTTCTCCAACATGAAAGTTGTTCCTCTTGGTCCAAACTTTCTAGAAATATAAAGTTTGTTCCATTTGGATCAAAATTGAGAAAGTTATGCTTAGTCAAAGTGAGACATATTTTTAGGATCAAAATTAGTAAGTCTCAAAATCTTCAAAGTTTGTCAAGACTTCTTGGCCAATTTTCTTACACTTCAAGGCACCAATTGAAAATAGTTTCTTCACAACAATTATACCTTGCCATGTTCTCTTTCACCTCCTTTTGGAATCATCTCATTTGGATCCACGGTTTGAGAGATACATTCACCTAAAGTGGGCACCATGACTTGATTCTCTAGGCAGATTTTAGGCCAAACTGGCCCAATCAGTTTTGCATGGTGCAACATGATCTTGAGGGCCATTTTTCACCTTTTTCCATTCATCATTTCCACTCATGCTTAACATGAAAGATGACATACTCCATGAGATCTTTCCACTGTTTGCATCATCTCATTATTTGGTGGCTTGCTCATCAAGTTACATGGCCTCAAAGTCATCATCTTGGATTGTTTTCTTGCTTGCCAAACAGACCAAAACTATGCTGCATTACACAACCCATGTTTTCTATTTTCCTCATTTTGCCATGCATCTTTTTTCCACTCACTTAAACTTTGCCAAAATAAGTAACTTTCTAACACCACCTCACTTTGCATCATTTGTTCATAAACCAAAACATGGATTTCTGAGCCCATTAAGACACTTGACCCACCATATTTAAGCACTAAAACCCTAAATCTGGAGGCAAGGCATTGTGATTTTTCGAGCTAAGCAAGGCAAGGAGCATTAGAGATCTATTTTCATTTTCCTCTTCCATTTCTAAAGTTGAAGCATTGAAGCACCATCAAGGCAACACCATTCTTCTTCTATTTCTCTCCACAATCAAAGGGGCAGTGGACCTAACTTCCACTAGGTAATCCTTCTACTCCATCTTCCATGGCCATGTATATCATGCTTGCTCCATGCTGTTTACTATGCTTGTTTCATGCCATTACCATGCTCATCATCATGCTGGTTTCCATGTTAATATTATGATATGCTTGCTTCTGAAGTCCTCAGTATGAGGCATTGTTCATGTTGCTTGATTTATGTTATTGATTTCTGCTCATATCCGTGGCCATGTGGACATCTTGTTGACAACATTTCTCCGTGATTAAGCCATCTTTTTACTCAAACAAAGTCACCATGTTAATCTACACATTTCATACTTGAGTTCTGGATTTTATTTCGTGTCATTTGGTGCATCATAGTGGTCGTATTCTTGAGTTGAAGTTGAAGAAAACTCATCTGTTTTTCGCGTGTTCTTGTGCGTGGCGCTAGGGTTTCTGTTTTAGTGAGGAAGACGACCACGTGTCGTCTTATGAGCCGGTGGATCAAGGCGCATGTTTTAATCGTACCCGTCCTATTTTGTCTTGTAGTCACTTAAATAAGGTGACCGATTGATAACATGTCACATGGCTTTTTTTATTTAAAATGTTATTTAATCCTGTCACGCGCTGGATTTATTTATTTGGTTGGACCATGGGCCTTCGCCTGTTACTTTTAGCACCCCACGTTTTTTTGGCCCATCAGCTCTTTTGTTTTCCAGTTCATTTAAATTGCTAATGCACCCCTTCTTTTTTATGTTCATTTTAATTCCAATTTATTTTCTGTTTTGATTTTAATTAATTTAAAATATTTTATTTATTCATAAAAATATCCAAAAATATTTTCCATATTTCTTAATGCCTTATTTAATTTTATTTAATTTTTATTTTTGTATTTATTTAATGTTAATATTTTATTTCAATTATTAATTCTAAATGGTTCATATTAGCATACGTTTTTTTTATTGATTTTATTTTCATGACTTAAAATTCTTTTTAGCTTTTGATTTGTGGGATGAAGGTTGATAACTGTCCCATGGTCAACCTGACCTTTTCTTGAAATTTTATTTCCCATTTTCAATTTATTCTTGATTTATTTTTAACCTAGTCTTCTTGGTTGACTTTTGGTTTGACTTCTGTTTTATTTCAATTAATTTATGAACCAATTTTCATTATTTCTAAAATCTTTTTGGGGGATGATGATGTCCTGACCCCACCTTATTTATTTTAATTTTTCATAATTTTATTGATTAATTTTCTATTTATTCTAGATTTATTTTTTACCTAGTTTGGTTGGTTGACTTCTAGTTTGACCTCTGTTTTATTTCAATTAATTCATGTACCAATTTTCATTATTTTTGAAATCTTTTTGGGGATGATGATGTCCTGACCCCACCTAACTTAGTTTAATTTTTCATAATTTTTTTGATTAATTTGCTATTTATTTGATAATGATCAAGTTGGCTTGAATTTTTAGTTGATTTCTTTATGATCGATGTTTGACTTAGGGATTGCCTATGGCAATTGGAGAGATCTTTTGATCCTCCCTTGTTCATCTCACATGCCATGTATTAGAGGCCTTTTAGCTTGATTTTATTTGATCCTTACCTCATTTCCTGATTAAATTATTCAATGGACCCCTTGTGTGCATCTTCTCATCTGTCTGATCCATCTGTCATTTGTTATACTTGTTTCTCTCATCCATGCTTACTATTTCTTGATTGTCTAACATGTTCATACTTCCCATGCCTTGTTTAATGATCTTTTATTTCATTCTTTGATTCTTTGATTTGATTATATACCTATTTACTTATCCGATTTTATTGATAACTGTTGCCTACTTGTATGATGATTAAGGCATATATTCTTATTGTTTGATTGCCATGAACCATCCCCATTCATAACAAATGTATCCCTCTCCCATAAAGTGTATAATATTTATTCTTTCATTCTTTATTCATTTGTTAATACAAGAATTAAAACGAACATCCGATAATCATTTCAAAACAAGATCAAAAGCTCGATCCAACGTCGAGTAATCATTTTCAAAACTTAACAGAACCAACACGTATTCATCCATCCTCCTGTAATTGGATTGCTTCATGCATCGCCATCTACCTGTAAGTCGATTGCCTCAGGCATTGCCATCTACCCTTATCCATGGCTCCTCTCCTTGCTCCATCTGTCGATCTTATTTCGTTTAGGTAGCACCCATTAGGTAGAACCCTTTGTATGATAACATAGGTAGAGTTCTCTTATTCTTTGCATGATAACATTAGGTAGATGTTGCCCTCTGTAAATCCTAACACATAGGTCCACATTGCATGACAACTCTAGGGCAGATCTTCCCCACTTTTAGACCTTCCGTGCGTCTTCGATCTTGTGGCGTGTCAATCCGTTCTATTGCAAAGAGGTAACTGCCTAAGACTCGATTTAGCGAGCTGCGACACCTACTGCTAGGACATTGAACACATTGCCCACTTTCCTTTGACACAGCTGGTATCCTCTTTTGTAAGTCCATGTTCAGATGGCAATCCTTAACCCGTAGTTAGGCGAACTACGACAACTCTGATTCTCATGTTCAGATGAGATACGTAGGCACGAGACGCGATGTCTTGTTGAGTTTTGACTGACGACTAACAACTAATCCTTGCTTGCTTTCGCCCTTGTTGCAAATCTTTTCTCTCGCCCTCGTTGCGATCGAGACCTTCCCTTTTCTCTCGCCCTCGTTGCGATCGATACCTTCCCTTTCTCTTCCCCTAGTTGCAATCGAGACCCGTGTTCCCGTAGTTAGTTGAACTATGTTTTGCTCTGATTCTCAGTCCATATGAGATATGTAGGCATAAGACGCGATGTCTTAGCGAGCACACTTCTCTTTCGCCCATAGGTAGCCGAGCTACGAAGACTCTGATTCTCATGTTCAGATAAGATACGTAGGCAGTGGATGCGACATCCTTGCGAGTTATTTCCTTTTGACCTTCTTTAGCAGATAGTACATTAGATATACCTACACCCTTTAGACTAGAACAACAAGAGTGGATCCCGTAGAGTACTACGGATGCGTAGGGGTGTTAATACCTTCCCTTCGCATAATCGACTCCCGAACCCTAGATTTGGTTGCGAGACCTTGTCTTTTCCTTCTCTTCAGGTTTTCTTCGATCGTTTCCTTTCCCTCCTTTGGGATAAATAACGAACGGTGGCGACTCTTCTGTTTTTTTTTCCTCGTCGGTTGTTTTTCGCCCAGTTGCGACAGTTCAGAGTCGTTATGACGAACTGAATTTGATTGAAGAGATGAGATTAACTGCCATGTGCCATGGCCAGTTGTATCAGCAAAGGATGAAGAAAGCCTTTGATAAGAAGGTCAAGCCTCGTGTGCTCCGAGAAGGTGACCTTGTGCTCAAGAAAGTCTTATCTTTCACGCCCAATTCCAGGGGCAAGTGGACTCCAAACTATGAAGGTCCATACGTTGTTAAGAGGGTCTTTTCAGGCGGTGCTTTGTTGCTTACAACTATGGATGGGGAGGATTTCACTCGTCATGTGAATTCAGATGCAGTCCAGAAATACTTCTCCTAAAAAAAATAATAAGAAAAAAAATAAAAAAATAAAAACAGAATGGCTCGCTAAGTTGAAAACCCGAAAGGGCGACTTTGGCCAAAATGAGCTCTCGGTGGATTGAAAACCCGAGAGGGCGGTCCAGGCAAAAGTTAGAGACATAAAAAATGAATATATATCCTGCTAGATTGAGCACCTCACCCTGGGGAAATCTAGGCAAAAATTAGGGATTTGGCAAGCAACTGCATCCTGACAAGACTTTGCTCTACAGCAGCCATCTGTCAAAGATTCTCTTTCAGTCATCATCAACTAAAGCTTCAAATACAGAGGACTCAGAGTTGGTGGAGAAACGATCATTATGTTCAATGTAGCCCTTTTTCCAATATATATCACCAATTTCAAATTTGTAAAGATCCCTGGAGTCCTGCCATTTGCACACTACCATTCTATTAAATAAATTTGAGCCTTTATCCAATTCTTTGCACTCTTATTTGTTTCTATTTAACAAATGTTTGCATGTTTTAATTGATAAATATCATTGTTTTAAACAAAATAAAGTTTTATAAACTGTATTTAACATTCACAAAGACTGAAAGGATAGTCGAAACGTCTTCAGTGCTCTCCCAAGGATAGTACGATTTCCAAAAGGGTAAGACATTTGTTCATATTTTGGCATGTTTATGTCCTCTTCATCAACTTTCAGGTTGTCTCCTCAGCAGGAAGTGGTTTAGAGAAGTTGGTGGAAGATTTGTTTCTCTTTTATCCCCAACATGTTTCCTTTGAGGGTTGCCTAGGGTTTATCCCCTGCAGGGTTGCCTGGCCCGAGTTTGATAATTTGTATCCCCTCAGTGGTTGAAGTTTTCTTCTAAGAGTTGAGAGGTGCTGAGGAAGATGTGTTACTTCCTTCCCCAGCGGAGCAAATTGTCCTTTCTTCCCTTTTGCAGAGTTGTCTCTCCAGCGGTTAGAAGGGAGTGTTTTGATGGATGGATAGTTGTTTGGCATTTGCTCCCCACGGAATTTTATATCTTTCCTTGATAAGTTCCCTAGTAGAGTTTCTTCTATGGAGGATCTTATCGATTTTCAACCACTCGTCCCCGAGAATGGACGAGAAGTCCCTGGCAATTGGCAGTTGTGACTTTTCCTATTCTCAATGGTGATCGATGTCTTCCTGTATTTGATGCATCCTCACCAGAACTGATTTCTCCTGTAGGCTTTGCCTTTCTTGCTGAGATGTTGCATCAGATGTCAATCCATTGATTCTCGGACCTGTTTTGTGTTAGATATGTCTGTCTGTCAGCATTAATCATACACAAATCATGCATATACATGCATAATCATAGCATTCAGATATTCATGATTGCATTATTTTCCATATATATTTTCTTGTTATCTCCTGTTATTGGTGAAATGTTCTTCTCCAAGAAGATGTCTGTGTCTGATCTCCCCATATAGAGTCAGCCCCATAGGCAGAAAGTGTCTATCTTTCATTCTGTATTCCCCACTGAGTTATGTCCTCGTGGATGATTATTGCTTCAGCTTCCACCCCAATTATGTATTGGGATGGAATTACTCCCTTGAGTTATATCCTCATTGGGTTGAGACTTGTTTAATTGTGTCTTTCTAGTTTGTTCCTAGACTGACTCCTTTCTTGTTATCCCTTGTAGTTCCCTGTGGTTCAGTTGTTCAGTTGCTCAATAACTAGTAATTGTTCATCCTTTTCCCCAGTGGATCTTGTGGCCTTCTACCCAGTAACCGGTAGCTGTAAGTCCTATTTCTGTGGTTTTCTACCCAGTAATCGGTAAATGTAATCCCCTCTTTATAGGTTATCTTTACCCAGTAACCGGTATTAATATTTCCTTCGTTTTGAGTATACCACCCAGTAGCCGGTGATATATCTCTCGGATAATTGCTTTTATCAAGCAATTCATCCTCGCCGAGTCATCTTTCATTTACCCTGTTGTTTGGTAATGATTGTTTCTCCTTCTGACTGGTCGTCATTTTATACCCAGTAACCAGTATCCCGATGTCCCTTCTTTTCGGTCGATTTATCCTTTATTAACCCAGTAACCGGTTGTGGATAATCTTCCATGTGAGTATGTTATCTATGTTATGACGGTAATAGATAATATATCTCATGCGCTCTTCAGTCGAAGTCTTTTTTCTTTCCCAGTTGAGTAAGATTCGTATTTCCTTGTGGAATCGAATGTCCATCCTGTAAGTCGAGTTTGCTTTTTAAACCCTCCTTTCGGATGATAAGTGTCTTGGATATGTCCCCAATTCACGCCTGGTTGGTCACCTATTATATGCCCAGTAACCGGCATCCCTGGTGTTCCTTCCTTCTGCTCCCTATTATGACTTTTGTCCCCTGTGGAGTCAGATTTTCCTGAGTTGAAATGTGCCTTTTGGGTCCTCCTCAGATGTTTCGGACGATTGATTATCTTTCACCCTTATACTGGTCTTAGATATTCTTTCTCCCTGAGCGTGTTGTTCTCTCACCCAGTAACCGATGTTTCGATAACATGTCTCTCTTTGAGTTTATTACCCAGTAACCGGTAATATCTCGTTGTTTCTTCCTCAGCTGAGTCCTATGTGGACGTCCCCGTCTGAGTCCGGATTTTTATTCGAAGTATCCTTTGTGGATAGTTTTGCTGTATTGGCATATTCCCCAATACATGTATCTTTGCGTCAGCTCGAGTCTTTCCACCGATTTATTTTCGTGGAATCCCTTCGTGTCTCCCAGCAAGTTTTCAAGTCATGACCTACTCACGCATTTTTACCTTATTTCCCCCCAGAGTCTCTGTCTCCCTAGCGAGTGTGTTACTCCTATGGATTTTTCAGTCTCTTTCGATTTCTTTTTCTTTGTGGCAATTATTCACCATGAAGATTTTATTTTTTTGCATACATGCGTCCGCATCATGAGGTCTCTTAGGGACCAAAATTCGTGTAGGTGTTTAATTGGCTGCATTATATGGTAAAACACTAGCTGGATTCTAATGTCTTGACTGATGTCATGACATGGTGTGTATGTGTGACTACAATTGTAGGTTAGAATATCTAACTGTACTCTGATGTCTTGACTGATGTCATGACACACTTGAGTAGTTACTGCAGGATTAGCTAATACAGGATTTATTGAATGTCAAACTGGATACTGTGACATTCATCCCTGTCAGCAGATACTGAGGAATAGAACAGTTGGTGTTCTGTTAGAGCTCAGTATTCATTTGCAGTCTGGTTATCAAGGAAGAACCAGACCTGGCATAAGGCCTACTGTATGAATGTCAAACTGGATGTTATGACATTCATCATGGACAGTATATACTGAATAATAGACAGAGTGGTGTTCTGCTACACTTCAGTATGTTTCTTAGTTTGTTCTTCAAGAGGATAACAGAACCAACTTAAGGCCAAATGTGTAAATGTCAAATTGGATACTTTGACATTTATTAATGTAAGCTGTTACTGTAGTATGGTCATTTTGGTCATGTACAGGTCAGCAAAATTGTACAGTCTGCCTTCTAGAAAAACAGACTCAGCATATGATCCTTGATGTCTAGCTGAATGCCGTGACATTCATTCCTGACAGCATATGCTATATTGTAGGTTGTTCAGTTTTCTGTTTCAGCTTTTTCTTAGGCTATTCTTCAGGAAGTCAACAGCTTAGAGAAAAACCAGGAAATCAACAACCAAGTTACATTTAATGAACCTAACAAATAGCCTATTTGTTAGTAACATAGATATTGAATTTATGGGAACTCGCGTGACCTTAAATTCAGGAGAATACAAGTGCAAAAGCCCAGGTACTGCAATATAAAAGGAAGTCATCCCTTCATTCAGTTTCGGGGATTTTGAGGCGTGAAGATTTAGTGTGTCCATCATACTTCACTGCTGTATTTTTGTGAGTCTTGTATTAGACATATCTTGTAAGCCAAGCCATTATCACATTGATGATAGTTTTGGTATAGGGTGTTCATTGAGTTGTAAGTGTTGTGTCGCTCAAAGCTTTTAAGCGTGAGTGTTGTGTATCTTGATTAAAGCTGTTAAGCACAATCAAGAGTTGTTTGAAGTGTGACTTCAAAAGTGTCTTTAATACTGATTAAAGGTAGTAATCACTGAGGTGATTGAGGGGGAGTGAGTAGGAACTCTGATCTTAGAGTAAGATTGAAATTGCATTGCGTAGGGATTAAGTGACGAGTTGTAAACGGGTGAGTTTAGCTTTGAATTAATACTACTGATAGTGGATTTCCTCCCTGGCTTGGTAGCCCCCAGATGTAGGTCATGTTGGACTGAACTGGGTAAACAATTACTTGTGTTATTTACTGCACTTACTGTGAAGTTCTGCATAATTCTTGTCTGTGCAGAATTGGATGTCATAACAACCCGTGTGACATCTAAAGTCTGATAACTAGAATTTCAATTCGTCTCTTTGTTATTATTTAAGCCCATTCTACCTCATCGAGACGAAGATTTTAACCTTCATATCTCCGGCTAGAATGACCTTAAATAGGGGCATCTGTAAAACCCTAATTTTGACCCTAAGATCCCCTATGGCATCATAGCATTGCTCAGTACATTGCCTCAAGGATCATAGCATGTTTGGCTCCTTAACCCTAGGGTTGGGACTTGTGTGAGTGGTTTGAAACCACCAAGCATGCTTGTATTATATATTATTGCTTTTCTTATTTTGATTACTAACCAAAAGCACAAAAATATGTCACTAACTCTTTTTGTTTTGAAGCTCAAGTGATCATGTGCTCCCATGCTCCTAGGAGGCTCCTAAGCTCAATGAAGTCGCTAGATGAAGATGAGAAAAAGCATGAAAATGGTCCACAAAGTTCCTAATCATCATATATTTCTACCAAGCATCTCAATTTTCCAATTTGATTAAGATAACCCAAAGGGCTTGAGGATTGTTTCCCAAGGAAACCCTAATTCAACTGTGCTTTGATTGTGCCTTGCTCATGAAGCAACCTCAACCTATGATCAAATTTAATCAAGGGAAGTTCTTTCATTCATTATTTTATGCATATATGAGCCTATGTGAGAATCCTCAATCATATATTCATCAATATTTGAAGTTTGGCCTTGAGAAGTTGACCAGTCAAGTCATCTGACTAAACTGAAGATCACTGAGATACAACTTTTAATGTGTTTGTCAAATGAAGATGACCCCAAGAGAACAAATGTTCTTACGAACCATATGAACAACTTTCATGTTCATAAAAAATCCATTTGAAACTTGGAAGATCATCATTCATTTCAAAACATTATAGGTCATTTTGACTGAAACCCTAATTTTGGGTCAACTTCCCAAGGACCTAACTTCTTTATTTTTTATGATTTTGAGGTGAGACCAAATGAATTGGAAAGCTTAAGATGTCTACTTCATATGTTATGTTGGACAAAATTTTATAATCCTAAAATAAATACATGTGATAATAGAAAACATTATAGGTCACTTTTGACCTAAGTCATTGAATTTGAAAAATGTCCAACTTCTAGTGCCCATAACTTTCTCATGAAAAATCCAAATGATGTAAAATTAAAGTCCAAATTGATTATCTTGAAACGATATAAAACTTTGGTGTTGGAGGTTTTTCCATTTAGGCTTGCATAATTGTAACAGGAGGGCTTGAAGATGCTTGCTTTTGGTGAAATTTGCAAAGAGGAACTTAAACATGTTTTGTGCCCAAACTTTCACACCCAGTTTTCATTAAGTTCCAAACTCCAAATGAATTTTTTCCCAACATTACTTTTGTTCCTTATTTCAAGATCTTTCCAACCATTACTCATATTATTTTTTTTGGACTTTCCATGTGGGAGTTTCGAAGAGCTTTCTATTTAGGTTCATTTTTGCATTTTACATTAAAACTTGATGTGCAAGCTTATGCCACTCCAATTGCACGCCCAGTTCACTTTCAGGTGGTATCAGCAAGGATTTGCACCCATCATTGGGCCTTACATGCGCCTGTACAGGCCCATGCAAGGAGGATTCAAATCCCATGCACACGAGGGAACCATGCTTCTCATCACATTTCAGCTATAAATAAGTGTGCATTCTCATTCAAATGGCAACCAAGTGGAGATCTGATTTGCTACTAAATTGAAATCCAAACCCTCACTAAAGGAATTTTCAGTTTTCTATTTCTCTTTCAAGCTTGAATTTCAACATCATTAGTTGATCTTCAAAGCATAATTCCTTAACCTAGAATCACCATCACACTTGCAGATCAAAAGTAGATCAAGAGTTTGGGGAATTCCTGCTATTTGAAGCTCCATTTCAGAGGTAGAACATCAAACTTTCTTGATCTAGATCTTGCAATATAATGTGAATTCCTTTGGTTTATGTTGTTTTCTGAAGTCCTCATGTTTGAGGCAGGCCAGTGGTGGTCTTAATTTTGCAAATCGTGCCATTTTAGTTCATGCACCATGATCTTCAAGCTCATGTTTCTCTCTAAATAGGAACTGTGAGGATGATCCATGGTTACATGGGTGATGTACATCACCTCAGCTTCATTTTGATGCCTTCATTTTTCATTTTCATTGCCATTTAATATCCTGCGCGTGGTGGCCTGATCTTGTTGGATCGCCGGAGAAGATGGTGGTTTCCACCACCATCCCCGCGTGGTAGCCTCCCAGCCTTTGGATCATGCTGAAACGTTTTAATCTTGGCCTTTCTTTATGTTGACTCATTTAAATGCAATGTGTTGCGCGCTTGACTTGAAAGCATCGTGTATCCGCACCTTAGAGCCATGTGATCATTGCAACGTTAATTAATGAGATGATCTGATGGCGCTGGATTTTCCTATTTTTCTTATTTTCTTTTAATTTCAGTTAACTCCTTTTATTTTCAAAAATTCATAAATATTTTATTTGAAGTCACAAAAATATGAGACTAATGCCAAAAAAATTCTTGAAAAATTTAGTTTCATATTTTGATTTTTAATTATTTTTGTGACTTCATTTAATATTTTTTGTGAATTATTTGGTTTTTAGTAGTTTTAATTCATTTTAAAATACTTTTTGATATTTGAAAAATCCAAAAATATTTTCATAACACCTATGGATGATGATAAGTCAATCAAAAATAGGCTCATCAATTTATTATTTGATTTGAGATTTATTTGAGATTTTAATTCATATTGTGTTATTTTTCATTGTTTTTAACTGTTTTAAAATAGTTTTTGATTTCAAAAATTGTTGAAAAAATTTGTCAAAGTTTGTTTGACCATGTTAGACCTATGAGAATTTAATTGGACGTGTTGAAGTTGATTTGAATTAAATTTGAGGTTTGACCATATTTTGTTTATTTTATTATGCATTTATTTTTAATTCAAAAGTTACCAAAAAAATATGTTTGACTTGTTGACTTGTAATCTTCATTTCTCTTCTGTTTGGCATTGGTTGATGATGACTTGGTTCACATTTGATCAATTGAGTTTGATGCTTGAATTCTCTTTCTATCCATTTCATCTCCATCCCATTTCTTTTTATTTTTGGCCAATGAGTTAATGTCTTATGGTTGGTCTTGACAAATGAGAGGTTTAACCTTCTTTGATCCAAACCAAACTCAACTTGATCTAAGATCAAGTGAGTTGTTTTGTGTCCAAGATAGGTTGCTTCTTTGTCAAGCAAAAAAACCTAAAGTCCATACAAGGGCTTTCTCTTTTCTTTTGGCATGACAAGTTTTTGGAGCTTGGCTTACTAGTCATGATCTCTAACTTGTGTTTATTTGCCTATAGTTTTATTGACCGGCCTCAGATAGGTGTGACTACTACATTAGTCCACTTATGATTGCTTAACATAGCGCTACATTGTCTTCTGACAAACTAACATAACCATACTAATTACTAACTTTAATTTGGGCATTTAATTTCTTACCCTTTACTTTAATGCACTTTATTTCTTGCTCATTTATTCATATTGTTGCTTTTCATTTTGCTCACTTGAGCGCATATTTTTATGTTTTATCATTTTCCTTTTGCTCATTTGAGCCCATTATTGTATATAAATATATTGTTGTCTTGTGTTTGTTTTTTTGTTTTGTGTGAACCTAATGCAAAAAAGGAGAAAGGACTTAGAATTAGGATATACATATGCTTAAAGGAGTTCAAGAGAAACTAGGCCTCATGCCTTTAGAATGCTAAACTTGTTGAAGAGCAACTAGGCCCCATGCCTTTAGGATGCTAAATTTCAAAGTTGACTTTAAAGGACTTCTCATCTAAACTCTTTCTTTGTCCATTCCCCTTATTGTGTTGTGAACTTTTTGATGTTTGCTCTTGTGTGATAGGGATTCCATCTTGAGATAGTAAGGAGGACCATTGTCATGTGTAGCCAAGTTAATATAGACAAGCCAACTGGAGATCCTAGGAGCTTGAGTCTAAATTGTGTGATTGCTTGTGTGTGCTAAGTCCAAAGGAAAGGAGCATCTTGAGTCATCTCTATGACTGTAAGAAAAGGAACTCCAAGGGTTTTATCTTTTCTCTCTTATCTTTGCATGCTTTAGGACTAGCCCTTCTCTTCTTCTCCCCACTCTAACCAAGCCAAAATCTTTTCTTTCAAACTTTGACATTGTTTCGAATTAGAAACCTAGGCCTTATGCCTTTGATTTTTCAAAACCCTTTTCATCAATACTCATTGTGAATAAATCTTAATCCAACCTTGACTTTATTTTGTAAATAAGTCTAACTTGTAAATATAACTCACTTCAAGTTGTTTTGTGGTTCCAATGGCCACCTTTTAATACCTTTTCATAAACATTAGTCATAGGTTTGAGTTATCATAGTGGTTGATGTAAATATCACCTCATTTTTAGTGATTGGATTATAAATCTTCCATGCTTATTATAGGGTTAACCCCTCACTAGCATGTTGAAGCCTTCCTGAAATGGTGGATTGTTGGTTTAGGTTGAGTTTTCTCCCTTTGATAACAAAAGACCTCAAGGCTTTTGGTCAAATCAATTCACCAATCTTTGAGATTTTTACCCCGAACTACGAGGTTTTGATCCTATCTTTGTGATGGTACGTAGGCAATGGGTTCATCCATTCAAACAACAAAATTTGTAAATATAATATATTCTCTTCTCATCCCTTCAATCTTTTGCACATATTTTCACAAATACCAACCTACAACACATGTTTGCAAAAAGAGGTTCCCTTAGAGTACTAAGGATGTTTTGGGTGCGTAAAACCTTCCCATTTTATAACCAACCCCCTTACCTAGATCTCTGACATTTTTATTAGTTTTGATTTGATAAAACTTCTTACTTGGCTTTTGTTCGCTTTTTAGCCTTTCCTTTGGACAAATAAAAGTGCGTCGGCGACTCAAATTGTATGTTCACTTTTGGTTTAGTCAATAAACCTAAAGGTAACGAAAAACCCGCTACACCCGGTAGTTGTAAATCCTACTTTCCCTCAACAGAGTCTATCCTTGATATGTTCATCCTAACCGGTGACGGTTTTTCTCTTTGTTGGTATTCTATCATTATTTGATAGATGTAATTCCTATTTTTTGTTTAGTTGGTTTATCCTTGATATGTTCATCTTAATCAGTGATGCATATCCTCCTTGACATCCCAGGTAAGTCCATCCTTGATATGCTCATCCTAACCGATGACAAATTTTATTTCCTTTTGATTTTATCCTTGATATGTTCACCCTAACCTGTGACGGATATTCTCGTCCTTGGTCTTCTGCCCAGTAACTAGTAGTTGTAAATCCTATTTTTGTAGTTTTCCCCCAGTAAGGTTGTTCTTACCCAGTAACCGGTAATGAATACTCCCTCCTGGTGGCGATTCCCAGTGAGCCATTCTTGATATGTTCATCCTAACCAATGACGAGTGTCCTTTTTGTCATGTTTTTATTATCTCCTTACCCAATGACAGGTAGTGGATAATAGACTTTTGCTTCTCCTGTGTCGAAGTTTATTTCTTCCCCAGTTGAGTTGAGTGCGTATTTCCTTGGTGAAATCGTTTTTCTTGCAAGATTTGAGTATGACAATTTTACCCTGATCTACTCGTATCCCCTGCAGACGTTTTGTTTCCTCGGCTAAGTCTTTCCATTTTTCATGGAATTCCTCTAGTCCCCCAGCAGTTTTCGAGTCGTAGCATGGCCTCCGCATAACCCTTTTTTCCCTCAGAGTCTCGGTCTCCTCGACGAGTTTTCCTTATGCAATGCATTACGCTCCTGGGGATATTTTTGGTCTCTCTGATTTCTTCTCCTTTGTGGCAACATTTCCCCACAAAGAATTTGCTTCTACATTCATACCATATGCATCATGAGGTCTCTTATGGACCAAAATTTATTTCTATGTTGTTATTTAAGCCCATTCTACTGATTCGATGCAGAGATTTTAACCTTCATCTCCTTAGTTAAAACTTCCTTAAATAGGGCAGTTGTAATACCCTGATTTTGAGCCTAAGATCCCTCATGTTATCTCATCATATGCATTAGCATTGGGATCACAACTTGGCATCCTCCATACCCCTCTTTCATTGGGTTTGATTTGGGAGAGATCACCAAGCACCATGTGATTGTATCATACTTGTATATTGTCATTTTACTAACCAAAATACCAAAATATGTCTTTGTATTTGCCTAACTCTTTTGTAGGTAGGGCATGATCACCATTGATCTATCAAGTTCACACCTATGGTTTAAGACCCTCATGGCTAAGAGCACAATCAAAGATTGATCCACAATGTCTCAAAGTATCATATATGAGTCCCAATGATCTCTACATGTCATATTGATCAAATATTCTTCAAGAGTTTGGAGGTGATTTGCCTTGGAAACCCTAGTTTGACTAGGTATCTTGAATAACTTCCTCAACAAGATATCTCACCAATTTATCAAATTTCTCAAGGGACACTTCAAAATTCATCATCTTGTTAATATATGATCTACCATGAGCCTAAAATGTCAATAGAATTAAAGGTTAGCAAGTTGGTTGATGGTGGTTGGCCAGATGATTTCATCTAGTCAAAACGGGGTCTCCCTAGACCCTATCTCCTTCAATTTTCACCATATGAAAATTCTTCCAAGAGTAAAGTTACTCTAAATGACATTCCAAACGACTTTCATGTTGAGACCTAGAGATAGTTTTCCTTGGAAAATCATTTTCTATGTTGAAACATTATAGGTCATTATGTCTAAACCTTAATTTGAAAGTCCACTTCCCAAGGCCATAACTTTCTCAATTTTTATGAGACAAAAGATTTCCAAGTTGCACAATCAAATTCAAGATGTCTTATTCAACTTTTATGTTTGGAGTGGGAGCTAATTCAACTTTTATGAGCATGTGATATGAGGATACATTATAGGTCCTTTTTTCCCTTTACCACTGGACAAGTGATTTTCCTCAACTTAAAAAATGCATAACTCTATCATTCTAAATCCAAATGACATGAAAATTGGTGACCATTTTGAAGGTTCTTGAAAGATCTACAACTTTGATGAAGACACTTTTCTCATTTGAAGCTCACATAAAAAGGTAATTAAGGTGGAATATTGAAATATATGGCTTAACACTTAGAAAAAATTTCAACATGTTGAAATTTCCAAACTTCCACCTCAAAATTCACCACGATCCAACTTCCAAATGAAAAAGTGTCCAAAATCGAAGTTGTTCCTCTTGATCTAAGCTTTCCGAAGAATCCAATTTCATGCATTTTGGATGAGATTTGCTTGGGTTACGCATGGTCTTAATAGGGTTGTATCATTGGAAGAAATCAAATGCTCAAAATCCCATTTCACATTGCCTTGACATCCAAGCCTCATTTGAACTTAAGAATAGTTGTACATGGATCAAATTGGATTGCTTCATGGGCATGTACACGCCCATGCAAGCCTGTGCATCACCATGTCCAAATTTAGCAATTTTTCAAGTGTGAAAATATCACTCTCAAATGCTATAAATACAGGCCCTTGGAGCTCATTTCAAACACACCTTGCCAGCTTTGCCCCCCAATTAAAACCCTCACCATTCAAAGGAAAACCTGAGAATTTTCAACTTGAAAATTGAGTTTGAATCTCACTGTTTGGATATTCAAAAACTCCAGGATCCAAAGCTTTGTACCATTGTCAAACCTCTTCTACAAGCTTCTCAAGTGTGATCAGATCAAGTTTGAAGCAAGCAAGATCCATTTCTGCACAGCATTGAAGGTAAATTTCAGAAAACTACTTCTCTTTGATTCTCACTCAATTCTCATCAATTCTCTTGGATCTTTGGTTGTATGAAGTCCTACCAATGTAGGCAAGAAGATTTAGTTGCTTTAAGGTTAAATCGAAGCAACTCAATTGACACACCTCAAAATTCAACTCCTCATATCTTTCTATATGTGTGGAGTTAGTTAGAATTGAGGTCAGATTCGTGCTCTATGCCATTTTTTCTTTCAGTTCATGTCCTCTTTTTTCATTTTCTTGATAGTGATGAGTGAGCCAGTTTGGTGGACCTCGCCTGAGAAGGTGACCGGAGGTCCAGCGTCGGTGGTGTGCTGGACAGGTTCTGAGCCATTGATCTCATTTAAAATGTTTTAATCTTGGGTGTTGGTTGTGATTACCACGCGTGTGGCGCGCTTACTAAGTTCCACGGTGGAACGCGCGTTTCCATCCACTTGATCTGCCACCTCAATTAATGAGGGAGATCAAGTGGTCCACATTTTTTTTATTTTCTGATTTTCATTTGATTTTCATTAATTCATATTAATTTTAATATTTATACAAAAAATATGGGAGTTTAACCAAAAAAAATTAAATAAATTCCTCTTTCATATTTTGAATTAAAATTATTTTTTGGATCATTATTAATATTTTTCATGATTTAATTGATTTTATGAATATTTTTAATTGTTTAAAAATACTTTTAAGTCTCTAAAAATTCTGAATTTTTTTCTCCCAAGTCCTTTGACCTTGTTTGACCTATGATAAATCTTATGGCCATTTCTTTGGTGTTTTGATGAGGTTTTAGGAATTTGACAAACCATATTTAATTTAATGCTTTATTTTAAATATTTTAAATTGAATAAATGCCAAATAATTGTGTTAAGCTATTTTGATGGTTTGTATAAGTTTAACTTGTGTTGTTGGGCCTTGGTCAAGGTTGATTTGACTTTGCTAGGTTAAGATCATTGGATTTAGGGGATTGATGGAATGTACATTTCATCTCCCAAAATGAATGAATGATCTTAATTTGGTAAATGTCCTCCTTTGACCAATTTGAGTTTTGATCCATTCCCCTCCCTCGTCATATAATTCCCCTTCTTTATGCATCCATTTCATTTGGTCTATGATGTCTCTAAATCCTAAGGCTAGTTGATTGAAAAATTAACATAAGTATGGATGATATTAGGCCACCTCTTTTGCATATTCTTTTTGTGTGTGGTATGTTTCATGAGCATAGTCCATTATACTATGTCTCTAACGTGTATTAACACCAAAATTCAATTGTCCGGCCTCAAATAGTTGTGACTTCTACATAAGTCCAATTACAATTGCTTAACATAGCGCTAATTTTTTGATACAAAAGGCATAGCATTCTAGTTAGTGAGATTGTAAGTCTCCCCTCTTTCATGGTATTGTGTGGAAACTTGGCCTTTTTTCCTTCCTTTGGAAGATGTCTTGGTTCAAGGATCCATGCTTGTGATAAGGGGGTTGAGTTTTCTCCAAAGAATGACTTAAAAATAAAAAAAATAAAAAAACAATACTAACTTCTAATTCATTAACAACTAACATTTAATTTCAAGCCATTTACTTTTAATGCACTTTAATTTTTAAGCTATATTCATTTGTCATTATTCATACCATTCTAATTGTTTATATTAATGCCTTTTCACTTTGTCCACTTGGACCATATTGTGTGATATAGCTTATTTGTGTATATTTTGTTTGTTTGTGTTGGCCCACTTGACCATTATTGTGTGAACTTGTCATTTTCTTAACCTAGTCCCTTTGCAAATTAGAAACTTTGGTCTTATGCCATTGCATTTTCAAACCTCTTTTCTTAAATCAAACATGTAAATAAAATTAATTATACTTGACTTAAAATTTTCAAAAGCCAAAAAGAACTAACTCATTCAAACCATTTTAGGCCTTGGTGCCTTTCAAACTTAATTTTTGTTAAAAGCAATGCATCCATTTTGGAATTTATACCACGAACTACGAGGTTTTGATCCCTCATTTTCATATTGGTACGTAGGCACAAGTCCGAAGGTCTTGTCAAACACAAAAACATAATTAATGAATTATTTTCTCATCCCCTCATTCTATTTGTTTGTAAACACCACTTTGTACAAAATACATATGCACACAAGAAAGGGCTCCCTAAGAGTACCTAGGACACTTTGGGTGCTAACACCTTCCCTCTGTGTAACCAACCCCCTTACCTATAATCTCTGACATTTTATTAGTTTTGATTTGAAAACTTCTTACTTTTGGGTTTTGTTCGTACTTTTCCCTTTTCCCTTGGAAACAATAAAAGCGCAATGGCGACTCTTGTTATTTGATGTCTTGCTTATCCATAGCTTGATGATCATGAATTTACCGCTACAACTAGCATTCTTCTTTGTCTTCTCATGTATCATATGAGATACTCTTTGATCAACTCAGAATAATGCCTCAGATACAAGACCAAAATAACAGTTGGCATCAAGGCAATGTAGCAAATATGTTCCAATAGATCTCAATACTTGCTTCAGATGAAAGTTCAAATCACAATAACTTGGTCTCAAAATATTGGCATTGGCCAAATCCTTTTGCATAGGGAATGTTGCCTAATCCTAAGTCCAAAAGTTCAGATCAAACTCAACAGTCCACACAAACATTTTTTAGGGTTTTTGTTGTTTATTAAGTATTTTAAGGTCCTAAGACCACAAACGTAAACAAGATATACAAACAAATATATACAATCACCATATATGCCTCAAATGATCAAAGTGAAAACGGCATAAACATAAACAAGTTTAATGGAATGAAAATGACAATGAATGATAAATGACTAGAAATTAAATTGCATAAAGTAAATGACTTGAAAGTAAAGCAATGTTAATAATAGTTAGTGTTAGTCAAAGTTAATTAGATGTTAGTTGGTTTTTCTTTTTAATTGATTAAGTCATTCTTTGGAGAACACTCGACCCTCTATTCACAAGCATGGATCCTTGAACCAAGTCATCTTCCAAAGGAAGGGAAAAAGGTCAAGTTTCCACACAATACCATGAAAGAGGGGAGACTTACAATCCCACTTACTAGAATGATATGCCTTTAGGATCAAAATTTATCTCTATATTAAGCAATCGTAATTGGACTTATGTAGAAGTCACAACTATCTGAGGTCGGGCAATAAAAATTTAGGTGTTAATACATGTTAGAGATTTGGTATAATGGACCAAACTCCTAAAACATACCACACATTAAAAGAAAAAGGATCAAAAAGGGTGGACCTATCTCATCCATACTTGTATTGGTTCATCTGACACAAAGTCATTGATGAACCAATTAGTCTTAGGATATTGAGGCTTAATTGGTCAATTAAAGGAATGAGAGAGAATGGGGATGAAGATGAAAGTGGAGGGGAGATAAGAGAAACACAAATTGGTCATGGGAGGAATTTTATCAAATTAAAATCATCCATTCATTTTGGGAAATGAAATATACATTTCATCAATCCCCTAAATCCAATGATTTTAATCCAACAAAAATCAAATTAACCTTGACTAAGACCCAAACAAATAGTCAAACATCACAAGACCATGGCAATAGCTCAACATAATTTTTACACAATTAATCAATTAAAAATCAAATTAAAAATGCTTTTAAATTCAATTTAAATTGGCCAAAACCTAAAACCTCTTCAAAACACCAAATAAATGGCCAAGAGATTTATCCTAGTTCAATAAAGGTCAAAGGACCTTAGGCAAAAAATTTTAGGATTTTTGAAAAGTCAGAAGTATTTTTAAACAATTAAAAATATGCACAAAAACAATTAATTCATGAAAAATATCAAAGTTAATCAAAAAAATAATTTTAGTTCAGAAAATGAAAGAGGAAAATATTTAAAGATTTTTGGTGAAAGTCCCATATTTTTTGGATTAAAAATGAATTTAATATGAATTAAACAAAATAAATGGATTAAACATAAAATCAGAAATTCAAAAGAAATTCAAAAAAGCAAGGGCCACTAGATCTCCCTCATTAATTGAGGTGGCAGATCTGATGGCCGAGCACGCGATTCCACCAAACGCTTCATTCAAAATGTGTACACATATGGTATTCAAAAGCAAGGGCCATGATTAAAACGTGGAACCAAGATCAGATGGTTTGGACAATGTCAACACACCACCGGAGCCCTAGCTCTGGTCATCTTCTCCGGTGAGGACCACCGGACTGGTCCAACCAAAACTTCATGAAAAATGGAAAATGAATACACTAATTTGAAGAAAAAAATGCTCAGGAGCACGGATTTGACCTCCATTTTTTCCAATTCCAAGTATATTGAAAGATAAGTGGACTTGAAATTTGAGGTTCATGATCTGAGTTGCTTCGATTTGACCTCAGAGCAACTCAATCTTGTTTCCTACATTGGTAGGACTTCGACAACGAAATATAAAAAAGAATGGTGAAGAATTGAGAGAGAATCAAAGAGATGAAATTTCTGAAAAAATCACCTTCGAGTTGCTTCAAATTCACTTGATCTTGATCTGGATTTGCTTGCTTTCTCTTCCTCTTGCTTGCAGTGACCAATTGAGATGAAAAGGGCAATGACTTCTTGGAATTTGAACTTCCAAATAGAAGATGAAGTTCAAGTTCGATTTCAAATGACATCTTCATGAATTCTATGGAATGTCGGGTTTGGATTGCTCTGGTAAAGCTTAGGCAAGGTGTTCATTGAGTTCAGAGCTCATTGCACTTGTATTTATAGGGTTATCACATGCTCTTTGCACACTTCCATTTCAAATCCAAATTTAGAAACTTCCTTCATGAGCTAGCATGGGCATGTGCAAATCCTAAAGAATCATTTGAAAAGGTCCAAAATTATGCCTAGGTCATGCTGAAAGCAATGCATTAAGCCATGCAATGTTGAAATGAGTTTAATCATGAAATCCTTCCAAATTGTACAATACATCGCACCCATGCACAAGTCCTTCAATATTGATCCTAATGAGATGATCTTGGACTTTTTGGAAAGGGGAGATCAAGGAGAACAACTTTCATGTTGAACACCTTTCCATTTTAAGCTTTGGCAATGATGAATTTTAAGGTGGAAGTTTGGAAAATCAAACATATTTGAAAAATTTCTAAGTACCAAGTCATATGTTCACTTCTTCCACCTTGAATAACTTTTGTTATGGACTTCAAATGGAAAAACTTCCTTTTCATCAAAGTTGTAGATCTTTCAAACCTATTAAATATGGTCACAAATTTGACATCATTTGGATTTCGCATGAAGTAGGTATGCATTTTAGAAGTTGAGGAAAATCACTTGTTCAATGGTAATGACCCAAAATGACCTATAATGTTTCCTCTTGGCACATGAATTTGAAAGTTGCATTTGAACTTCCTCCAAACATGAAAGCTGAATTAGACATATTGAATTTGATCATAGAATTTGAATGGATTTCATCTCATAAAAATTGAGCAAGTGTATGATCTTGGGAAGTTGACCTCCTAACTAGGGTTCAGACAAAATGACATATAATCTTTCATCATAAAAATGACTTTCCAAGCAAAACTAGATCTTGACTTCAACATGAAAGTTGTTTGGAATGTCATTTTGAGTAACGTTTCTCTTGGGATCATTTTCATATGACAAAATTGTAGGAGATAGGGTATATGGAACCCCAGTTTTGACCAGTTGACTTTCTCTGGTCAACCATCATGAACCATCTTGCTAGTTTGACATTATCTTGATTTTTGGGACTAATGGAGGATCATATATGTGTAGTATGATGTAATATGAAGTATACATTTAAATATTTGACCACATGTTGAAGAAACTTGTTGAGGAAGTCACATAAGATACCTAGATGAATTAGGCTTTCTAAGGCCAACAAGCTTTAAACTCCATATGAGTTATTGATCAAAATGATATGCGAAGACCATGGGGATCCATATATGATGTATAGAGCCATTGTGAACCATTTCTTGATTGGTCTCCTTGCATTGAGGGTCTCAAACGCTATATATGAGCTTGATGGGGCATAGGTGAGCACACACACTACCTACAAAAGAGTTAAGATATACATAGACATATTTTTGGCATTTTTCTTAGTAAATAATGAAAAACAAAATATGATACAATCGAATGTGCTTTGTGATCTCTCCTAATGAAAACCTAATGAATGAGGGGTAAGGAGGATGCCAAGGTGTGATCCCAAAGCCAATGCAGATGATGAGATATCATGACAATCGATTGTGTCAACTTTCTGTTTTGAAGAAAAGGAAATTTTAGCAGGACCAATCGATTGGTCCTTGATGATAATCGATTGTGTCAATTTTCTGTTTTGAAGAAAAGGAAATTTTAGCAGGACCAATCGATTGACAGGGGACTCCAATCGATTGCACAAACTTTCTGTTTTGGAAAACTGGAAATTTTTCAGGTGCCAATCGATTGACACTGAGGATCAATATTGATCCTCTGTATTTTCTTTGAAAAACAGAAATGTGAGATGAACCAATCGATTGGGCTTCCCCAACCAAACGTTTGGCTTATACCAAAAACTTCAAAATTCATTTCTTTGATGTTCCTAAATGCATTTCACCAACCATTAATCACTTGTCATGCTATACTTGAATTGAATCAATGTTAACTGTGAGAATTACATATTGAATCTAATGAGTTAACCTAGTGCTCATTTTAGGCAATAAGTTAGACTTATAATTTAGATAACATTAGAAGGCGACGTTCATTCGTACGATGCTTATGTGGAGGTCGTAAATGAATGGTTTCCATAGTTGAGAGTGAGACTCTTTGTATGGAACATGCAATGTTATTACTTGTGTATTGGTGAATGAAGTCACCAATGATTGATGAATCTTGTTATGCTTTATGGAACCGATCATGTATTTAGAATGTTTTTCCCTTGGTGGTGTATATCCTTATTTGATACACTTAGATGAGTAAGCAATAGGATGTGATACTAATGATTCGTGCCTCAATTGGGTTTGATCCCCAACCATGGCGGACGTGGGGGAAAGGGGGACACCTAAGTGGGTTAGAGTCTCATGCAGTGAAAGATACCCTAAGTGGGTTAGAGTCCCATACGGGTGACGGTCGCTTGGATTGAGTTTGGAACTCATAGAGGACCTGATACCACCGCGAAAGTCGAACCATACGAGCATGCATGAACTGGGCATGCCCTAGACATAGGTCCGCTTAGGGATTGATGTTTCATGAATCTGAATAGTGATCATGTTTTGAGTTACGAGAACTCACGAGCATGTTTCCATACATTGCGAGTTAGTTCCCCATCACTTAAGTCTTCTTTCCCTTGTTGACTTAAGATGGATATTGATTAGAAAATCTTGTAGAGCCGAGTGGACCCATAAGATAGGGAACCCAATGAGATTATTATCTCACCCCATGTTGTTGAATATTTTTCAGGTAGTTCTGAGCAGGCGAAGGGTAAGGACAAGATAGAGTGATGTCTTGCTTATTGATGTTTTGGTTGGCTTCTTCATTGTGTAGATATTTTTCAGATCATTCTATAATGATCTAGCTCCTAGTTTTATTTTTGCCACTTTTGTGTATATTTTGTGCCATGTAGTGTTTTCTTTTGGCATGTAAATATGTACATTGTTACCGCTAGGCGCTTATGCATTTTAGTACCAGTATTACACTATGTATAATATGTATTCTAGACATATATTATATGTGGATGTTACAAATTATATCACGACACATACTAACTTTTCTAATTTATTTGTCTGACATCATCTCATTGTTCTATGTGGCACCACCCTAAACTCATTTTCAAAAGGTCAAATGCATTATTTATTCTCAATTAGAGGTCACAACTTCAACTCCTTGCAAAGATAAAATAATAGTCGTCCAATCAATAGTAAAAAACAACAATACCAAGCATATTTAAATACCAAAATCATCATCCAACCGATACAGACTCATTCAAAAGTCATACTCGCTCCCTTTCTTGACTACAAATTCAATATGAGATAGAGAATTTTATCTAGGATTTTAATGGTGACCTTCATGAATGGTTATATAAAGTGTGAGTAGTTTGAATGTGAAATGTTTTACATCCACGAAATAATGAAGAACAAATATTCTTAGAGATGTTGAAAAAAAGGAAAGGAAATATTAAAAAAGAAATATTGAAATTCATTACACTTATTTTATGTTTTAAAATTCAATTATGATGTCTTATTTGCATATCTATGATTCAAACATATTTATCTTCACTTAAACTTTTACTATCTCTTTTTATCATGTTTGTATTATCGTCTCAATTACAAAAAAATTATAATAAACAAAATCAAAATCTACATTTTATAATACTACATCCAAAATTTATATCAGCCACGTGCATCGCGCGAGTCTCTATCTAGTAATCTATCTATATAATATATTAAATCTGAGGCAACAAATTATATCAGGACACATGCTAACTTTTTTAGTTTATTTTTGCCACATCATCCTATTGTCCTATGTGGCACCTCCCTAAACTCGTTTTCAAAAGGTCAAATGCATTAATTATTCTCTATTAGAGGTCACAAGTTCAACTCCTTGCAAAGACAAAATAATTATGGTCCAATCAATAGTAAAAAACAACAATACTTGCAATATTTAAATACCAAAATCATCGTCCAACCGATACAGACTAATTCAAAAGTCATACTCACTCCCTTTCTAAACTACAAATTCAATATAAAATAGAGAATTTTATCTAGGATTTTTAATGGTGACCTTCATGAATGGTTATATAAAGTGTGAGTAGTTTGAATGTGGAATATTTTACGTCCACGAAATAATGAAGAACAAATATTTTAGAGATGTTGAAAACAAGGAAAGGAAGTATTAAAAAAAATATTGAAATTCATTACACTTATTTTAAGTTTTAAAATTTAATTGTGATGTCTTATTTGCATATCTATGATTCAAACATATTTCTCTTCACTTAAATTTTTACTATCTATTTTTATCATGTTTATATTATCGTCTTAATTATTTTTTTTGTATAATAAACAAAATCAAAATCTATATTATATAATACTACATCCAAAATTCATATACGCCACGTACATCGTCCGAATCTCTCTCTAGTAATATATTAAATCTGAGCAGCGGATTATATCACGACACATGCTAATTTTTCTAATTTATTAGTCCCACATCTTCCCATTATCCTATGTGGCACCTCTCTAAACTCATTTTCAAAAGCTCGAATGCATTAGTGATTCTCTCAAAGAGGTCACGAGTTCAACTTCTTGTGAAGACAAAAAAAAACAATATTTATTCTCTATTGAAAGTCACAAGTTCAATTTTTCATAAAAACAAAAATATTTATGAATCTAAAGAATAAAATTAAAATTTTGTTTTCTTTAACATCATAAAAAAAATAAACGATATTAAAATTGAGTTACATACTATTTTCTTGACAACTCATTCTCTTACATGTTAGAATATTAAAGATTATAATGTGACACTCTTAAAAAATTATATATTTAAAACTTATCCATTCAATAAATAATGTTGCATTGTTATACAAATTGTACATAAATAGTTGATCAAGACACAAATCTATATAATATATGAAATCTAAAGCAACATATCATATCACGACATATACTAACTTTTCTAATTTTATTTTTCCGACATCATCCCATTGTCCTATGTAGCACCACTCTAAACTCATTTTCAAAAGGTCAAATACATTATTTATTCTCTATTAGAGGTCACGAGTTCAACTCCTTGCAAAGATAAAACAAAAATCGTCCAATCGATAGTAAAAAAAAACAACACTTGGCATATTTAAATACCAAAATTATTGTCCAACCGATAGAGACTCATTCAACAGTCATACTCACTCCCTTTCTAGACTACAAAATCAATATAAAATAGAAAACTTTATCTAGTAATATATTAAATCTGAAGTGGCAGATTATGTCATGACAAATGCTAAGCTTTCTAATTTATTTGTGTCACATCATCATATGGTCATATGTGACACCTTCCTAAACTCATTTTCAAAAGATCAAATACATTAGTTATTCTCCAATAGAGGTTACGAGTTCAACTCCTCGCAAAGACATAAAAAAAATGCAATATTTATTCTCTATTGGAAGTCGATAGAAACAATTTGAGAACTAATTTAATTCGTATGAAAATGAAAACAATTTTTAGTCTCTTAATAAAAGTGATAACATTATCAATACTTAAATCTAAATAGTGAATAAATATATTAAATCTGAAGCGGCAAATTATGTCCTGACACATGCTAACTTTTCTAATTTATTTGTGCCACATCATCCCATTATCATATGTGGCACCTCCCTAAACTCATTTTCAAAAGGTTAAATATATTAGTTATTCTCCATTAGAGATCACGAGTTCAACTTCTTGCAAAGACAAAAGAAATGCAATATTTATTCTCTATTGAAAGTCGATAAAAAAAACTTAAGAACTAATTTAAGTCCTATGAAAATGAAAACAATTTTTAGTCTCTTAAAAAGATTAATAACATTATCAATACTTAAATCGCCCACAAAAAATAGATAATCGATTATGTAGTAACAATTATAAAAATACAACTTTTGGGTCTCTCTTCGAACAAATTGTACATATATAGTAAATCGATATTTATATATCTATATAATATATTAAATCTGAAACAACAAATTATATCAGGACACATGCCAACTATTCTAATTTATTTGTGCCACGTCATCCCGTTATCCTATGTGGCACCTCCCTAACTCATTTCCAAAAGGTCAAATGCATTAATTATTCTCTATTAGAGGTCACGAGTTCAATTCCTTGCAAAGACAAAATAATAATCGTCCAATCAATAGTGAAAAACAACAACACTTGGCATATTTAAATACCAAAATCATCGTCCAACCGATACAGACTCATTCAAAAGTCATACTCGCTCCCTTTCTTGACTACAAATTCAATATAAAATAGAGAACTTTATCTAGGATTTTAATGGTGACCTTCATGAATTGTTATATAAAGTGTGAGTTTTTTGAATGTGAAATGTTTTACGTCCACGAAATAATGAAGAACAAATATTCTTAGAGATGTTGAAAAAAAGGAAAGGAAATATTAAAAAAAATTATTGAAATTCATTACACTTATTTTACGTTTTAAAATTCAATTGTGATGTCTTATTTGCATATCTATGATTCAAACATATTTATCTTTACTTAAACTTTTACTATCTCTTTTTATCATGTTTACATTATCGTCTCAATTAAATATTTTTTATAATAAACAAAATCAAAATCTACATTTTATAATACTACATCCAAAATTTATATTCGCCACATGCATCGCACGAGTGTCTCTTTAGTAATATTTTAAATCTGAAGCATCGGATTATATCACGACATATGCTAATTTTTCTAATTTATTAGTCCCACATCTTCCCATTGTCCTATGTGATACCTTTCTAAACTCACTTTCAAAAGGTCAAAGGCATTAGTGATTCTCTCTTAGAGGTCACGAGTTCAACTCCTTGCAAAGACAAAAAAAACAACATTTATTCTCTATTGAAAGTCACAAGTTCAATTTTCATAAAAACAAAAATATTTATGAATCTAAAGACTAAAATTAAAATTTTGTTTACATTAACATCTTAAAAAAAATAAACGATATTAAAATTGAGTTACATACTATTTTCTTAACAACTCATTCTCTTACATTATAGAATATTAAAGATTATGATGTGACACTCTTAAAAAAATATATTTTAAAACTTATCCATTCGATATATAATGTTGCATTGTTATACAGACTGTAAATATATAGTTGATCGAGACACATATCTATATAATTTAAGAAATCTAAAGCAACAAATTATATCACTACATATACTAACTTTTCTAATTTATTTGTCCGATATCATCCCATTGTCCTATGTGGCACCACCCTAAACTTATTTTCAAAAGGTCAAATGCATTATTTATTCTCTATTAGAAGTCACGAGTTTAACTCCTTGCAAAGTCGTGGTCTCCTTTTTCTATTCAACCAGCATAAGTAGAACAATTGCCCTAGGTCCAAAACATAGACTAATGATAAGTATTCCCTGTGTGCCAAAAATCAATTTAAAAGAGTATCTCACATGAAAAGTATTAAGAACAATAAGGAGTTGAATAATATTCTAGATTAAAAGGTTCATCAAATGTCAAATGAACATGTTACCCAATAATATTGAAATAAGTTCATCATAACACAATGTAACTTAGAGGAGTTTAGCTACTCAAAATTCATATTACAATACCAAAAAAAAAATAGATGAGAATAACATGCCAATTCCCTTGAAGTAATGACCTTAAATGGCTTCCAATGCCCTCAAAATCACCCTTGATGTTGTAAAAATCGTACTTTACTTTCCAAAATTCACAACTCTTGCAAAAGTGCAGAATTTCCCCTTAAAAAGAGCTCAGAATGGATTAGGCGCATAAGAAAAGGCCAGATAAATGAGCCATTGCGCGTGTTATGACTTGCATCACGCATGCGATTTGGCCTTTATGTCACTATCACGCATGCAATTGTGCGTGAGATTTTTCCCGCAGTTGCACTCTTTTTCTCCCTTTTTCACCTGAATTTTCACTAAATCCAATTTCTTCACACTTAACTATTTTTTCCTTATTCTTTGGTCTTTCTTCTTCATTTTAGCTTATATTTCACTTGTTTTGATCTAATTTTTTTGTCTAAATTCATGCAATGAAGGACTATCATCACACCCTCAATCTTGAATCGTTGCTTGTCCTCTAGTAACTCACATGCAACTACACATTTCAACAGAAACAAGTTGCACAATAACAATCAAACATTACCAAATAAATTTTCTTTTACCTGACCATCATTCTAGCTTCCAACTTCTATCCGAAAAATTCGGAAAATATCCTCAAACTGAAGAGTACTCAACACACCCACCACCATGGAAATGAAGAAGACTCAAATTCCTTTCTCTCTCAGTTCATCAAAAAATAAACATAAGTCTCAAAATAACAAAATGTAAGCATGAACAAAGAATATAAATAAAAGAAAACGAAATATAAAATTCTACCGGAATAGAAAATGAACGGCAACAATCGTGCAGTTTCATGGAGTGTTTGTGTTGTTGTGTATTTGACCGTGTGTTGTTGCGTTTTTTGGGGGTTTCTACTCGGTGGTGAGGAGATTAATGGAAAGCTACCACGGTTGTTATGAGTGTTTCGTGGTTCCGACGGGGAGGTCATGAAGAGGATGTAAGGTGCGACGGAAAACAGGAAGAGTTGTGTTGGTTCTGTTGCTTCGTGACACAGTTGTTTAACGTTTGGTTTTTGATATGTGGTGGAGATTTAAATTTGTTTGAGAGAAATGATTAAGGGAGGAAAACAATGGATGAAATTGTTAGTTTGTATGTTGAAACAAAGATGAAGTTAGTTTATATGGTAGCAGGTTATGCATCTTTTAAGGTGGTGGATGTATGGAGGAAGTATATGGTGTATGTTTAAATGGTTTATGAATAGGTGAATGGGAGTGTTATTAAGAGTGATATTGTGTGAGGGATTAAAAAGTGGAGTTGCAGAGAAAACAATATGGTGGTGGTATCGATGCCTTTTTCGAGTGAATATGAAGGAAGAAGTATATTGTTAAAGTTGTTATGTTACTACAATTTTGGATAGATGAATGTGTGAAGTATGGATTGCACGAAGAGGAAGATATTGGTCACGCCTCCTTCCAAATTTTTCTTTTCTGTTACTTTCTCTACTTTTTTCAGTTTTTGAAGAGAGAGCTCTCATTGGTGTGCACCGCTTCTCTTCTTGGTGAACCCCCATCATGCATTGGCCAATGGGTTTATATAGTAGAAAATGGAGGGTTTCAATTTCAAATATTCCCAAAATGCCCATATGAGATATGTTAGTGAGATTAAAAGAGGTTAAATAATTACAATGAAATAAATTAAATGTTTTTTATAAAGACAAATAAAATCAAATGACCAAAGATTTGTCTATATTTATTTTTTCTAAATGCTTTAACAAATACGTAAAAATAAAAGGGCTTAAAATGAATAAAAAATTGAGTGTAAAAATGCTTAAAAAAAAAACTGAATGCACCAAAATGATCAGTGCGAAATAAACTTATTGGAAAAATATAACGTTTCTTTTAATTTGAAAATAAATTTGACCGATTAAACAGGCTCGAGCTGATAAAAAAGTGGCCAAAAAATTAGCTGAAAAATAAATCGAGCATACCAGATTAAACTACGTGAAACGTAGATTAATAAAGTTGATGTCTAGAAGCTTGATTTTAAAACTTCCGTCCACGGATTTGACACACATCCGTCGATTAATTCAACCGGCTTGCTTGTAGATCCGAAAAAATTATTTCGACGGGTATTCTAGGCATTATGCGAATGGAATGCATGGTATGCTATGTAAAGATGCAATAGCTATGATGAATGTATTGAGACTCATTCAACAGTCATACTCACTCCCTTTCTAGACTATAAAATCAATAGAAAATAGAGAACTTTATCTAGTAATATATTAAATCTAAAGTGGCAGATTATATCATGACAAATGCTAAGTTTTCAAATTTATTTGTGCCACATCATCACATTGTCATATGCGGCACCTCCCTAAACTCATTTTCAAAAGATTAAATACATTAGTTCTTCTCCATTAGAGGTCACGAGTTCAACTTCCTACAAAAACAAAAAAAAATGCAATATTTATTCTCTATTGAAAGTCGATAAAAAAATTTTAAGAACTAATTTAATTCCTATGAAAATTAAAAGAATTTTTAGTCTCTTAATAAATGTGATAACATTATCAATACTTAAATCGCCCATAAAAAATAGATAATCGATTATGTAGTAACAATTATAAAAATACAACTTTTGGGCCTCTCTTCGAACTAATTGTACATATTTAGTAGATCGATATCTATATAATATATTAAATCTGAAGCAACACATTATATCACGACACATGCTAATTTTTCTAGTAATATATTAAATATGAAGTGACAGATTATATCATGACAAATGCTAAGTTTTCTAATTTATTTGTGTCACATCATCACATTGTAATATGTGGCACCTCCCTTAACTCATTTTCAAAAGATCAAATACATTAGTTATTTTCCAATAGAGGTTACGAGTTCAACTCCTTACAAAGACAAAAAAAAATGCAATATTTATTCTCTATTAGAAGTCGATAAAAACAATTTGAGAACTAATTTAATTCGTATGAAAATGAAAACAATTTTTAGTCTCTTAATAAAAGTGATAACATTATCAATACTTAAATCTGAATAGAGAATAAATATATTAAATCTGAAACGAAAAATTATGTCCTGACACATGCTAAGTTTTCTAATTTATTTGTGCCATATCATCCCATTATCATCTGTAGCACCTCTCTAAACTCATTTTCAATAGGTTAAATATATTAGTTATTCTTCATTAGAGATCACGAGTTCAACTTCTTGCAAAGATAAAAGAAATGCAATATTTATTCCCTATTGAAAGTCGATAAAAAAAATTTAAGAACTATTTTAAGTCCTATGAAAATGAAAACAATTTTTAGTCTCTTGATAAAAGTGATAACATTATCAATACTTAAATGTCCTATAAAAAATAGATAATCGATTATGTAGTAAAAATTATAAAAATACAACTTTGGGGCCTCTCTTCGAACAAATTGTACATATATAGTAGATCAATATCTATATATCTATATAATATATTAAATCTGAAGCAACAAATTATATCATGACACATGCCAACTTTTCTAATTTATTTGTGTCACATCATTCCATTATCCTATGTGCACCTCCCTAACTAATTTTCAAAAGGTCAAATGCATTAATTATTCTCTATTAGAGGTCACGAGTTCAACTCCTTGCAAAGACAAATACTAATCGTCCAATCAATAGTGAAAAATAACAACACTTGGAATATTTAAATACCAAAATCATTGTCCAACCGATACAAACTCATTCAAAAGTCATACTCGTTCCCTTTCTAAACTACAAATTCAATATAAAATAGATAATTTTATCTAGGTTTTTAATGGTGACCTTCATGAATGGTTATATAAAGTGTGAGTAATTTGAATGAGAAATGTTTTACGTCCACGAAATAATGAAGAACAAATATTCTCAAGAGATGTTAAAAAAAAGGAAAGGAAATACTAAAAAAAATTATTGAAATTCATTACACTTATTTTACATTTGAAAATTCAATTGTGATGTCTTATTTGCATATCTAAGATTCAATTGTGATTCTCTCTTAGAGGCCACGAGTTCAACTCCTTGCAAACACAAAAAAAAAATCAATATTTATTCTCTATTGAAAGTCACAAGTTCAATTTTCATAAAAACAAAAATATTTAGGAATCTAAAGACTAAAATTAAAATTTTGTTTTCTTTAACATCATAAAAAAAAAAATAAACGATATTAAAATTAAGTTACATACTATTTTCTTGACAACTCATTCGCTTACATGTTAGAATATTGAAGATTATGATGTGACACTCTTAAAAAAAATATTTTAAAACTTATCCATTCAATATATAATGTTTCATTGTTATACAAATTGTACATATACAGTTGATCGAGACACATATCTATATAATTTATGAAATCTGAAGCAACAAATTATATCACGACACATACTAACCTTTCTAATTTATTTTTCCGACATCATCCCATTGTCTTATGTGGCACCACCCTAAACTCATATTCAAAAGGTCAAATGCATTATTTATTCTTTATTAGAGGTCACGATTTCAACTCCTTGCAAAGAAAAAACAATAATCGTCCAATCGATAGTAAAAAACAACAACACCTGGCATATTTAAATACCAAAATCATTGTCCAACCGATAGAGACTCATTCAACAGTCATACTCACTCCCTTTCTAGACTACAAAATCAATATAAAATAGAGAACTTTATCTAGTAATATATTAAATCTAAAGTGACAGATTATATCATGACAAATACTAAGTTTTCTAATTTATTTGTGCCACATCATCACATTGTCATATGCGGCACCTTCCTAAACTCATTTTCAAAACGTTAAATACCTTAGTTATTCTGCATTAGAGGTCACGAGTTCACCTTCTTGCAAAAACAAAAATAAATGCAATATTTATTATCTACTGAAAGTCGATAAAAAAAATTTAGGAACTAATTTAATTCCTATGAAAATGAAAATAAATTTTAGTCTTTTAATAAATGTGATAACATTATCAATACTTAAATCACCCACAAAAAATAGATAATCGATTAAGTTGTAACAATTATAAAAATACAAATTTTGGGCCTCTCTTCGAACAAATTGTACATATATAGTAAATCGATATCTATATAATATATTAAATCTGAAGCAACACATTATATCACGACACATGCTAACTTTTCTATTAATATATTAAATCTGAAGTGGCAGATTATATCATGACAAACGCTAGGTTTTGTAATTTATTGGTGTCACATAATCACACTGTCATATGTGGCACCTCCCTAAACTTATTTTCAAAAGATCAAATACATTAGTTATTCTCCAATAGAGGTTACGAGTTCTACTCCTCGCAAAGACAAAAAAAATTACAATATTTATTTTCTATTGGAAGTCGATAAAAATAATTTTAAAATTAATTTAATTCGTATGAAAATGAAAACCATTTTTAGTCTCTTAATTAAAGTGATAACATTATCAATACTTAAATCTAAATAGAGAATAAATATATTAAATCTGAACCGGCAAATTATGTCCTGACACATGCTAACTTTTCTAATTTATTTGTGCCACATCATCCCATTATCATATGTGGCACCTCCCTAAACTTATTTTCAAAAGGTTAAATATATTAGTTATTGTCCGGTAGAGGTCACGAGTTCAACTTCTTGCAAAGACAAAAGAAATGCAATATTTATTCTCTATTCAAAGTCGATAAAAAAAATTTAAGAACTTATTTAAGTCCTATGAAAATGAAAACAATTTTTAGTCTCTTAATAAAAGTGATAACATTATCAATACTTAAATCGCAAACAAAAAATAGATAATCGATTATTTAGTAACAGTTATAAAAATACAACTTTTGGGCCTCTTTTAGAACAAATTATACATATATAGTAGATCGATATCTATATATCTATATAATATATTAAATCTGAAGCAACAAATTATATTAGGACACATGTCAACTTTTCCAATTTATTTGTGCCACATCATCCCATTATCCTATGTGGCACCTCCCTAACTCATTTTCAAAAGGTCAAATGCATTAATTATTCTCTATTAGAGGTCACGAGTTCAACTCCTTGCAAAGACAAAATAATAAACGTCCAATCAATAGTGAAAAATAACAACACTTGGAATATTTAAATACCAAAATCATCGTCCAACCGATACATACTCATTCACAAGTCATACTCTCTCCCTTTCTTGACTAAAAATTTAATATAAAATAGAGAATTTTATCTAGGAGTTTAATGGTGACCTTCATGAATGGTTATATAAAGTGTGAGTAGTTTGAATGTGAAGTGTTTTACGTCCACGAAATAATGAAGAACAAATATTCTCAGAGATGTTGAAAAAAAGGAAAGGAAATATTAAAAAAAATTATTGATATTCATTACACTTATTTTACGTTTTAAAATTCAATTGTGATGTCTTATTTGCATATCTATGATTCAAACATATTTATCTTCACTTAAACTTTTACTATCTCTTTTTAATATGTTTATAGTATTGTCTCAATTACAAATTTTTTATAATAAACAAAATCAAAATCTACATTTTATAATACTACATCCAAAATTCATATTCGCCATGTGCATCGCGCGAGTCTCTCTTTAGTAATATATTAAATCTGAAGTAGCGGCTTATATCACGACATATGCTAATTTTTCTAATTTATTTGTCCCACATCATCCCATTGTCCTATGTGATACCTTTCTAAATTGATTTTCAAAAGGTCAAATGCATTAGTGATTCTCTCTTAGAGGTCACGAGTTCAACTCCTTGCAAACACAAAAAAATCAATATTTATTCTCTATTGAAAGTCACAAGTTCAATTTTCGTAAAAACAAAAATATTTAGGAATCTAAAGACTAAAATTAAAATTTTGTTTTCTTTAACATCATAAAAAGAATAAACGATATTAAAATTGAGTTACATACTATTTTCTTGACAACTCATTCTCTTACATGTTAGAATATTAAAGATTATGATGTGACACTCTTAAAAAAAATATTTTAAAACTTATCCATTCAATATATAATGTTGCATTGTTATACAAATTGTATATATATAGTTGATCGAGACACATATCTATATAATTTATGAAATCTGAAGCAACAAATTATATGACGACACATACTAGCTTTTCTAATTTATTTGTCCGACATCATCCCGTTGTCCTATGTGGCACCGCCCTAAACTCATTTTCAAAACGTCAAATGCATTATTTATTCTCTATTAGAGGTTATGAGTTCAACTCTTTGCAAAGATAAAACAATAATCGTCCAATCGATAGTAAAAATGAAATACTCCTAGCATATTTAAATACCAAAATCATTGTCCAACCGATAAAGACTCATTCAACAGTCATACTCACTCCCTTTCTAGACTACAAAATCAATATAAAATAGAGAACTTTATCTAGTAATATATTAAATCTGAAGTGGCAAATTATATCATGACAAATGCTAAGTTTTCTAATTTATTAGTGTCATATCATCACATTGGCATATGTGCCACCTCCCTAAACTCATTTTCAAAAGATCAAATACATTAGTTATTCTCCAATAGAGGTTACGAGTTCTACTCCTCGCAAAGACAAAAAAAATTACAATATTTATTTTCTATTGGAAGTCGATAAAAATAATTTTAAAATTAATTTAATTCGTATGAAAATGAAAACCATTTTTAGTCTCTTAATTAAAGTGATAACATTATCAATACTTAAATCTAAATAGAGAATAAATATATTAAATCTGAACCGGCAAATTATGTCCTGACACATGCTAACTTTTCTAATTTATTTGTGCCACATCATCCCATTATCATATGTGGCACCTCCCTAAACTTATTTTCAAAAGGTTAAATATATTAGTTATTATCCGGTAGAGGTCACGAGTTCAACTTCTTGCAAAGACAAAAGAAATGCAATATTTATTCTCTATTCAAAGTCGATAAAAAAAATTTAAGAACTTATTTAAGTCCTATGAAAATGAAAACAATTTTTAGTCTCTTAATAAAAGTGATAACATTATCAATACTTAAATCGCAAACAAAAAATAGATAATCGATTATTTAGTAACAATTATAAAAATACAACTTTTGGGCCTCTCTTAGAACAAATTGTACATATATAGTCGATCGATATCTATATATCTATATAATATATTAAATCTGAAGCAACAAATTATATCAGGACACATGCCAACTTTTCCAATTTATTTGTGCCACGTCATCCCATTATCCTATGTGGCACCTCCCTAACTCATTTTCAAAAGGTCAAATGCATTAATTATTCTCTATTAGAGGTCACGAGTTCAACTCCTTGCAAAGACAAAATAATAAACGTCCAATCAATAGTGAAAAATAACAACACTTGGAATATTTAAATACCAAAATCATCGTCCAACCGATACATACTCATTCACAAGTCATACTCTCTCCCTTTCTTGACTAAAAATTTAATATAAAATAGAGAATTTTATCTAGGAGTTTAATGGTGACCTTCATGAATGGTTATATAAAGTGTGAGTAGTTTGAATGTGAAGTGTTTTACGTCCACGAAATATTGAAGAACAAATATTCTCAGAGATGTTGAAAAAAAGGAAAGGAAATATTAAAAAAAATTATTGATATTCATTACACTTATTTTACGTTTTAAAATTCAATTGTGATGTCTTATTTGCATATCTATGATTCAAACATATTTATCTTCACTTAAACTTTTACTATCTCTTTTGAATATGTTTATAGTATCGTCTCAATTACAAAAAATTTATAATAAAAAAAATCAAAATCTACATTTTATAATACTACATCAAAAATTCATATTCGCCATGTGCATCGCGCGAGTCTCTCTCTAGTAATATATTAAATCTGAAGTAGCGGCTTATATCACGACATGTGCTAATTTTTCTAATTTATTTGTCCCACATCTTTCCATTGTCCTATGTGATACCATTCTAAATTGATTTTCAAAAGGTCAAATGCATTAGTGATTCTCTCTTAGAGGTCACGAGTCCAACTCCTTGCAAACACAAAAAAATCAATATTTATTCTCTATTGAAAGTCACAAGTTCAATTTTCGTAAAAACAAAAATATTTAGGAATCTAAAGACTAAAATTAAAATTTTGTTTTCTTTAACATCATAAAAAGAATAAACGATATTAAAATTGAGTTACATACTATTTTCTTGACAACTCATTCTCTTACATGTTAGAATATTAAAGATTATGATGTGACACTCTTATAAATTTTTTTTTAAAACTTATCCATTCAATATATAATGTTGCATTGTTATACAAATTGTACATATATAGTTGATCGAGACACATATCTATATAATTTATGAAATCTGAAGCAACAAATTATATCACGACACATACTAGCTTTTCTAATTTATTTGTCCGACATCATCCCGTTGTCCTATGTGGCACCGCCCTAAACTCATTTTCAAAACGTCAAATGCATTATTTATTCTCTATTAGAGGTTATGAGTTCAACTCTTTGCAAAGATAAAACAATAATCGTCCAATCGATAGTAAAAATGAAATACTCCTAGCATATTTAAATACCAAAATCATTGTCCAACCGATAGAGACTCATTCAACAGTCATACTCACTCCCTTTCTAGACTACAAATCAATATAAAATAGAGAACTTTATCTAGTAATATATTAAATCTGAAGTGGCAAATTATATCATGACAAATGCTAAGTTTTCTAATTTATTAGTGTCACATCATCACATTGGCATATGTGCCACCTCCCTAAACTCATTTTCAAAAGATCAAATACATTAGTTATTCTCCAATAGAGGTTACGAGTTCTACTCCTCGCAAAGACAAAAAAAATTACAATATTTATTTTCTTTTGGAAGTCGATAAAATTAATTTAATTCGTATGAAAATGAAAACCATTTTTAGTCTTTTAATTAAAGTGATAACATTATCAATACTTAAATCTAAATAGAGAATAAATATATTAAATCTGAACCGGCAAATTATGTCCTGACACATGCTAACTTTTCTAATTTATTTGTGCCACATCATCCCATTATCATATGTGGCACCTCCCTAAACTTATTTTCAAAAGGTTAAATATATTAGTTATTGTCCGGTAGAGGTCACGAGTTTAACTTCTTGCAAAGACAAAAGAAATGCAATATTTATTCTCTATTGAAAGTCGATAAAAAAAATTTAAGAACTTATTTAAGTCCTATGAAAATGAAAACAATTTTTAGTCTCTTAATAAAAGTGATAACATTATCAATACTTAAATCGCAAACAAAAAAATAGATAATCGATTATGTAGTAACAATTATAAAAATACAACTTTTGGGCCTCTCTTAGAACAAATTGTACATATATAGTAGATCGATATCTATATATCTATATAATATATTAAATCTGAAGCAACAAATTATATCAGGACACATGCCAACTTTTCCAATTTATTTGTGCCACGTCATCCCATTATCCTATGTGGCACCTCCCTAACTCATTTTCAAAAGGTCAAATGCATTAATTATTCTCTATTAGAGGTCACGAGTTCAACTCCTTGCAAAGACAAAATAATAAACGTCCAATCAATAGTGAAAAATAACAACACTTGGAATATTTAAATACCAAAATCATCGTCCAACCGATACATACTCATTCACAAGTCATACTCGCTCCCTTTCTTGACTACAAATTCAATATAAAATAGAGAATTTTATCTAGGAGTTTAATGGTGACCTTCATGAATAGTTATATAAAGTGTGAGTAGTTTGAATGTGAAGTGTTTTACGTCCACGAAATAATGAAGAACAAATATTCTCAGAGATGTTGAAAAAAAGGAAAGGAAATATTAAAAAAAATTATTGAAATTCATTACACTTATTTTACGTTTTAAAATTTAATTGTGATGTCTTATTTGCATATCTATGATTCAAACATATTTATCTTCACTTAAACTTTTACTATCTCTTTTTAATATGTTTATAGTATCGTCTCAATTACAATTTTTTTATAATAAACAAAATCAAAATCTACATTTTATAATACTACATCCAAAATTCATATTCGCCATGTGCATCGCGCGAGTCTCTCTCTAGTAATATATTAAATCTGAAGTAGCGGCTTATATCACGACATGTGCTAATTTTTCTAATTTATTTGTCCCACATCTTTCCATTGTCCTATGTGATACCTTTCTAAATTGATTTTCAAAAGGTCAAATGCATTAGTGATTCTCTCTTAGAGGTCACGAGTTCAACTCCTTGCAAACACAAAAAAATCAATATTTATTCTCTATTGAAAGTCACAAGTTCAATTTTCGTAAAAACAAAAATATTTAGGAATCTAAAGACTAAAATTAAAATTTTGTTTTCTTTAACATCATAAAAAGAAGAAGAAACGATATTAAAATTGAGTTACATACTATTTTATTGACAACTCATTCTCTTACATGTTAGAATATTAAAGATTATGATGTGACACTCTTATAAAAAAAAAAATTTAAAACTTATCCATTCAATATATAATGTTGCATTGTTATACAAATTGTACATATATAGTTGATCGAGACACATATCTTTATAATTTATGAAATCTGAAGCAACAAATTATATCACGACACATACTAGCTTTTCTAATTTATTTGTCCGACATCATCCCGTTGTCCTATGTGGCACCGCCCTAAACTCATTTTCAAAACGTCAAATGCATTATTTATTCTCTATTAGAGGTTATGAGTTCAACTCTTTGCAAAGATAAAACAATAATCGTCCAATCGATAGTAAAAATGAAATACTCCTAGCATATTTAAATACCAAAATCATTGTCCAACCGATAGAGACTCATTCAACAGTCATACTCACTCCCTTTCTAGACTACAAATCAATATAAAATAGAGAACTTTATCTAGTAATATATTAAATCTGAAGTGGCAAATTATATCATGACAAATGCTAAGTTTTCTAATTTATTAGTGTCACATCATCACATTGGCATATGTGCCACCTCCCTAAACTCATTTTCAAAAGATCAAATACATTAGTTATTCTCCAATAGAGGTTACGAGTTCTACTCCTCGCAAAGACAAAAAAAATTACAATATTTATTTTCTTTTGGAAGTCGATAAAATTAATTTAATTCGTATGAAAATGAAAACCATTTTTAGTCTTTTAATTAAAGTGATAACATTATCAATACTTAAATCTAAATAGAGAATAAATATATTAAATCTGAACCGGCAAATTATGTCCTGACACATGCTAACTTTTCTAATTTATTTGTGCCACATCATCCCATTATCATATGTGGCACCTCCCTAAACTTATTTTCAAAAGGTTAAATATATTAGTTATTGTCCGGTAGAGGTCACGAGTTTAACTTCTTGCAAAGACAAAAGAAATGCAATATTTATTCTCTATTGAAAGTCGATAAAAAAATTTAAGAACTTATTTAAGTCCTATGAAAATGAAAACAATTTTTAGTCTCTTAATAAAAGTGATAACATTATCAATACTTAAATCGCAAACAAAAAAATAGATAATCGATTATGTAGTAACAATTATAAAAATACAACTTTTGGGCCTCTCTTAGAACAAATTGTACATATATAGTAGATCGATATCTATATATCTATATAATATATTAAATCTGAAGCAACAAATTATATCAGGACACATGCCAACTTTTCCAATTTATTTGTGCCACGTCATCCCATTATCCTATGTGGCACCTCCCTAACTCATTTTCAAAAGGTCAAATGCATTAATTATTCTCTATTAGAGGTCACGAGTTCAACTCCTTGCAAAGACAAAATAATAAACGTCCAATCAATAGTGAAAAATAACAACACTTGGAATATTTAAATACCAAAATCATCGTCCAACCGATACATACTCATTCACAAGTCATACTCGCTCCCTTTCTTGACTACAAATTCAATATAAAATAGAGAATTTTATCTAGGAGTTTAATGGTGACCTTCATGAATGGTTATATAAAGTGTGAGTAGTTTGAATGTGAAGTGTTTTACGTCCACGAAATAATGAAGAACAAATATTCTCAGAGATGTTGAAAAAAAGGAAAGGAAATATTAAAAAAATTATTGAAATTCATTACACTTATTTTACGTTTTAAAATTCAATTGTGATGTCTTATTTGCATATCTATGATTCAAACATATTTATCTTCACTTAAACTTTTACTATCTCTTTTTAATATGTTTATAGTATCGTCTCAATTACAATTTTTTTATAATAAACAAAATCAAAATCTACATTTTATAATACTACATCCAAAATTCATATTCGCCATGTGCATCGCGCGAGTCTCTCTCTAGTAATATATTAAATCTGAAGTAGCGGCTTATATCACGACATGTGCTAATTTTTCTAATTTATTTGTCCCACATCTTTCCATTGTCCTATGTGATACCTTTCTAAATTGATTTTCAAAAGGTCAAATGCATTAGTGATTCTCTCTTAGAGGTCACGAGTTCAACTCCTTGCAAACACAAAAAAATCAATATTTATTCTCTATTGAAAGTCACAAGTTCAATTTTCGTAAAAACAAAAATATTTAGGAATCTAAAGACTAAAATTAAAATTTTGTTTTCTTTAACATCATAAAAAGAATAAACGATATTAAAATTGAGTTACATACTATTTTCTTGACAACTCATTCTCTTACATGTTAGAATATTAAAGATTATGATGTGACACTCTTATAAAAAAAATTTAAAACTTATCCATTCAATATATAATGTTGCATTGTTATACAAATTGTACATATATAGTTGATCGAGACACATATCTTTATAATTTATGAAATCTGAAGCAACAAATTATATCACGACACATACTAGCTTTTCTAATTTATTTGTCCGACATCATCCCGTTGTCCTATGTGGCACCGCCCTAAACTCATTTTCAAAACGTCAAATGCATTATTTATTCTCTATTAGAGGTTATGAGTTCAACTCTTTGCAAAGATAAAACAATAATCGTCCAATCGATAGTAAAAATGAAATACTCCTAGCATATTTAAATACCAAAATCATTGTCCAACCGATAGAGACTCATTCAACAGTCATACTCACTCCCTTTCTAGACTACAAAATCAATATAAAATAGAGAACTTTATCTAGTAATATATTAAATCTGAAGTGGCAAATTATATCATGACAAATGCTAAGTTTTCTAATTTATTAGTGTCACATCATCACATTGGCATATGTGCCACCTCCCTAAACTCATTTTCAAAAGATCAAATACATTAGTTATTCTCCAATAGAGGTTACGAGTTCTACTCCTCGCAAAGACAAAAAAAATTACAATATTTATTTTCTTTTGGAAGTCGATAAAATTAATTTAATTCGTATGAAAATGAAAACCATTTTTAGTCTTTTAATTAAAGTGATAACATTATCAATACTTAAATCTAAATAGAGAATAAATATATTAAATCTGAACCGGCAAATTATGTCCTGACACATGCTAACTTTTCTAATTTATTTGTGCCACATCATCCCATTATCATATGTGGCACCTCCCTAAACTTATTTTCAAAAGGTTAAATATATTAGTTATTGTCCGGTAGAGGTCACGAGTTCAACTTCTTGCAAAGACAAAAGAAATGCAATATTTATTCTCTATTGAAAGTCGATAAAAAAATTTAAGAACTTATTTAAGTCCTATGAAAATGAAAACAATTTTTAGTCTCTTAATAAAAGTGATAACATTATCAATACTTAAATCGCAAACAAAAAAATAGATAATCGATTATGTAGTAACAATTATAAAAATACAACTTTTGGGCCTCTCTTAGAACAAATTGTACATATATAGTAGATCGATATCTATATATCTATATAATATATTAAATCTGAAGCAACAAATTATATCAGGACACATGCCAACTTTTCCAATTTATTTGTGCCACGTCATCCCATTATCCTATGTGGCACCTCCCTAACTCATTTTCAAAAGGTCAAATGCATTAATTATTCTCTATTAGAGGTCACGAGTTCAACTCCTTGCAAAGACAAAATAATAAACGTCCAATCAATAGTGAAAAATAACAACACTTGGAATATTTAAATACCAAAATCATCGTCCAACCGATACATACTCATTCACAAGTCATACTCGCTCCCTTTCTTGACTACAAATTCAATATAAAATAGAGAATTTTATCTAGGAGTTTAATGGTGACCTTCATGAATGGTTATATAAAGTGTGAGTAGTTTGAATGTGAAGTGTTTTACGTCCACGAAATAATGAAGAACAAATATTCTCAGAGATGTTGAAAAAAAGGAAAGGAAATATTAAAAAAATTATTGAAATTCATTACACTTATTTTACGTTTTAAAATTCAATTGTGATGTCTTATTTGCATATCTATGATTCAAACATATTTATCTTCACTTAAACTTTTACTATCTCTTTTTAATATGTTTATAGTATCGTCTCAATTACAAATTTTTTATAATAAACAAAATCAAAATCTACATTTTATAATACTACATCCAAAATTCATATTCGCCATGTGCATCGCGCGAGTCTCTCTCTAGTAATATATTAAATCTGAAGTAGCGGCTTATATCACGACATGTGCTAATTTTTCTAATTTATTTGTCCCACATCTTTCCATTGTCCTATGTGATACCTTTCTAAATTGATTTTCAAAAGGTCAAATGCATTAGTGATTCTCTCTTAGAGGTCACGAGTTCAACTCCTTGCAAACACAAAAAAATCAATATTTATTCTCTATTGAAAGTCACAAGTTCAATTTTCGTAAAAACAAAAATATTTAGGAATCTAAAGACTAAAATTAAAATTTTGTTTTCTTTAACATCATAAAAAGAATAAACGATATTAAAATTGAGTTACATACTATTTTCTTGACAACTCATTCTCTTACATGTTAGAATATTAAAGATTATGATGTGACACTCTTATAAAAAAAATTTAAAACTTATCCATTCAATATATAATGTTGCATTGTTATACAAATTGTACATATATAGTTGATCGAGACACATATCTTATAATTTATGAAATCTGAAGCAACAAATTATATCACGACACATACTAGCTTTTCTAATTTATTTGTCCGACATCATCCCGTTGTCCTATGTGGCACCGCCCTAAACTCATTTTCAAAACGTCAAATGCATTATTTATTCTCTATTAGAGGTTATGAGTTCAACTCTTTGCAAAGATAAAACAATAATCGTCCAATCGATAGTAAAAATGAAATACTCCTAGCATATTTAAATACCAAAATCATTGTCCAACCGATAGAGACTCATTCACAGTCATACTCACTCCCTTTCTAGACTACAAAATCAATATAAAATAGAGAACTTTATCTAGTAATATATTAAATCTGAAGTGGCAAATTATATCATGACAAATGCTAAGTTTTCTAATTTATTAGTGTCACATCATCACATTGGCATATGTGCCACCTCCCTAAACTCATTTTCAAAAGATCAAATACATTAGTTATTCTCCAATAGAGGTTACGAGTTCTACTCCTCGCAAAGACAAAAAAATTACAATATTTATTTTCTTTGGAAGTCGATAAAATTAATTTAATTCGTATGAAAATGAAAACCATTTTTAGTCTTTTAATTAAAGTGATAACATTATCAATACTTAAATCTAAATAGAGAATAAATATATTAAATCTGAACCGGCAAATTATGTCCTGACACATGCTAACTTTTCTAATTTATTTGTGCCACATCATCCCATTATCATATGTGGCACCTCCCTAAACTTATTTTCAAAAGGTTAAATATATTAGTTATTGTCCGGTAGAGGTCACGAGTTCAACTTCTTGCAAAGACAAAAGAAATGCAATATTTATTCTCTATTGAAAGTCGATAAAAAAATTTAAGAACTTATTTAAGTCCTATGAAAATGAAAACAATTTTTAGTCTCTTAATAAAAGTGATAACATTATCAATACTTAAATCGCAAACAAAAAAATAGATAATCGATTATGTAGTAACAATTATAAAAATACAACTTTTGGGCCTCTCTTAGAACAAATTGTACATATATAGTAGATCGATATCTATATATCTATATAATATATTAAATCTGAAGCAACAAATTATATCAGGACACATGCCAACTTTTCCAATTTATTTGTGCCACGTCATCCCATTATCCTATGTGGCACCTCCCTAACTCATTTTCAAAAGGTCAAATGCATTAATTATTCTCTATTAGAGGTCACGAGTTCAACTCCTTGCAAAGACAAAATAATAAACGTCCAATCAATAGTGAAAAATAACAACACTTGGAATATTTAAATACCAAAATCATCGTCCAACCGATACATACTCATTCACAAGTCATACTCGCTCCCTTTCTTGACTACAAATTCAATATAAAATAGAGAATTTTATCTAGGAGTTTAATGGTGACCTTCATGAATGGTTATATAAAGTGTGAGTAGTTTGAATGTGAAGTGTTTTACGTCCACGAAATAATGAAGAACAAATATTCTCAGAGATGTTGAAAAAAAGGAAAGGAAATATTAAAAAAAATTATTGAAATTCATTACACTTATTTTACGTTTTAAAATTCAATTGTGATGTCTTATTTGCATATCTATGATTCAAACATATTTATCTTCACTTAAACTTTTACTATCTCTTTTTAATATGTTTATAGTATCGTCTCAATTACAAATTTTTTATAATAAACAAAATCAAAATCTACATTTTATAATACTACATCCAAAATTCATATTCGCCATGTGCATCGCGCGAGTCTCTCTCTAGTAATATATTAAATCTGAAGTAGCGGCTTATATCACGACATGTGCTAATTTTTCTAATTTATTTGTCCCACATCTTTCCATTGTCCTATGTGATACCTTTCTAAATTGATTTTCAAAAGGTCAAATGCATTAGTGATTCTCTCTTAGAGGTCACGAGTTCAACTCCTTGCAAACACAAAAAAATCAATATTTATTCTCTATTGAAAGTCACAAGTTCAATTTTCGTAAAAACAAAAATATTTAGGAATCTAAAGACTAAAATTAAAATTTTGTTTTCTTTAACATCATAAAAAGAATAAACGATATTAAAATTGAGTTACATACTATTTTCTTGACAACTCATTCTCTTACATGTTAGAATATTAAAGATTATGATGTGACACTCTTATAAAAAAAATTTAAAACTTATCCATTCAATATATAATGTTGCATTGTTATACAAATTGTACATATATAGTTGATCGAGACACATATCTATATAATTTATGAAATCTGAAGCAACAAATTATATCACGACACATACTAGCTTTTCTAATTTATTTGTCCGACATCATCCCGTTGTCCTATGTGGCACCGCCCTAAACTCATTTTCAAAACGTCAAATGCATTATTTATTCTCTATTAGAGGTTATGAGTTCAACTCTTTGCAAAGATAAAACAATAATCGTCCAATCGATAGTAAAAATGAAATACTCCTAGCATATTTAAATACCAAAATCATTGTCCAACCGATAGAGACTCATTCACAGTCATACTCGCTCCCTTTCTAGACTACAAAATCAATATAAAATAGAGAATTTTATCTAGTAATATATTAAATCTGAAGTGGCAAATTATATCATGACAAATGCTAAGTTTTCTAATTTATTAGTGTCACATCATCACATTGGCATATGTGCCACCTCCCTAAACTCATTTTCAAAAGATCAAATACATTAGTTATTCTCCAATAGAGGTTACGAGTTCTACTCCTCGCAAAGACAAAAAAAATTACAATATTTATTTTCTATTGGAAGTCGATAAAATTAATTTAATTCGTATGAAAATGAAAACCATTTTTAGTCTTTTAATTAAAGTGATAACATTATCAATACTTAAATCTAAATAGAGAATAAATATATTAAATCTGAACCGGCAAATTATGTCCTGACACATGCTAACTTTTCTAATTTATTTGTGCCACATCATCCCATTATCATATGTGGCACCTCCCTAAACTTATTTTCAAAAGGTTAAATATATTAGTTATTGTCCGGTAGAGGTCACGAGTTCAACTTCTTGCAAAGACAAAAGAAATGCAATATTTATTCTCTATTGAAAGTCGATAAAAAAAATTTAAGAACTTATTTAAGTCCTATGAAAATGAAAACAATTTTTAGTCTCTTAATAAAAGTGATAACATTATCAATACTTAAATCGCAAACAAAAAAATAGATAATCGATTATGTAGTAACAATTATAAAAATACAACTTTTGGGCCTCTCTTAGAACAAATTGTACATATATAGTAGATCGATATCTATATATCTATATAATATATTAAATCTGAAGCAACAAATTATATCAGGACACATGCCAACTTTTCCAATTTATTTGTGCCACGTCATCCCATTATCCTATGTGGCACCTCCCTAACTCATTTTCAAAAGGTCAAATGCATTAATTATTCTCTATTAGAGGTCACGAGTTCAACTCCTTGCAAAGACAAAATAATAAACGTCCAATCAATAGTGAAAAATAACAACACTTGGAATATTTAAATACCAAAATCATCGTCCAACCGATACATACTCATTCACAAGTCATACTCGCTCCCTTTCTTGACTACAAATTCAATATAAAATAGAGAATTTTATCTAGGAGTTTAATGGTGACCTTCATGAATGGTTATATAAAGTGTGAGTAGTTTGAATGTGAAGTGTTTTACGTCCACGAAATAATGAAGAACAAATATTCTCAGAGATGTTGAAAAAAAGGAAAGGAAATATTAAAAAAAATTATTGAAATTCATTACACTTATTTTACGTTTTAAAATTCAATTGTGATGTCTTATTTGCATATCTATGATTCAAACATATTTATCTTCACTTAAACTTTTACTATCTCTTTTTAATATGTTTATAGTATCGTCTCAATTACAAATTTTTTATAATAAACAAAATCAAAATCTACATTTTATAATACTACATCCAAAATTCATATTCGCCATGTGCATCGCGCGAGTCTCTCTCTAGTAATATATTAAATCTGAAGTAGCGGCTTATATCACGACATGTGCTAATTTTTCTAATTTATTTGTCCCACATCTTTCCATTGTCCTATGTGATACCTTTCTAAATTGATTTTCAAAAGGTCAAATGCATTAGTGATTCTCTCTTAGAGGTCACGAGTTCAACTCCTTGCAAACACAAAAAAATCAATATTTATTCTCTATTGAAAGTCACAAGTTCAATTTTCGTAAAAACAAAAATATTTAGGAATCTAAAGACTAAAATTAAAATTTTGTTTTCTTTAACATCATAAAAAGAATAAACGATATTAAAATTGAGTTACATACTATTTTCTTGACAACTCATTCTCTTACATGTTAGAATATTAAAGATTATGATGTGACACTCTTATAAAAAAAATTTAAAACTTATCCATTCAATATATAATGTTGCATTGTTATACAAATTGTACATATATAGTTGATCGAGACACATATCTATATAATTTATGAAATCTGAAGCAACAAATTATATCACGACACATACTAGCTTTTCTAATTTATTTGTCCGACATCATCCCGTTGTCCTATGTGGCACCGCCCTAAACTCATTTTCAAAACGTCAAATGCATTATTTATTCTCTATTAGAGGTTATGAGTTCAACTCTTTGCAAAGATAAAACAATAATCGTCCAATCGATAGTAAAAATGAAATACTCCTAGCATATTTAAATACCAAAATCATTGTCCAACCGATAGAGACTCATTCACAGTCATACTCACTCCCTTTCTAGACTACAAAATCAATATAAAATAGAGAACTTTATCTAGTAATATATTAAATCTGAAGTGGCAAATTATATCATGACAAATGCTAAGTTTTCTAATTTATTAGTGTCACATCATCACATTGGCATATGTGCCACCTCCCTAAACTCATTTTCAAAAGATCAAATACATTAGTTATTCTCCAATAGAGGTTACGAGTTCTACTCCTCGCAAAGACAAAAAAAATTACAATATTTATTTTCTATTGGAAGTCGATAAAATTAATTTAATTCGTATGAAAATGAAAACCATTTTTAGTCTTTTAATTAAAGTGATAACATTATCAATACTTAAATCTAAATAGAGAATAAATATATTAAATCTGAACCGGCAAATTATGTCCTGACACATGCTAACTTTTCTAATTTATTTGTGCCACATCATCCCATTATCATATGTGGCACCTCCCTAAACTTATTTTCAAAAGGTTAAATATATTAGTTATTGTCCGGTAGAGGTCACGAGTTCAACTTCTTGCAAAGACAAAAGAAATGCAATATTTATTCTCTATTGAAAGTCGATAAAAAAAATTTAAGAACTTATTTAAGTCCTATGAAAATGAAAACAATTTTTAGTCTCTTAATAAAAGTGATAACATTATCAATACTTAAATCGCAAACAAAAAAATAGATAATCGATTATGTAGTAACAATTATAAAAATACAACTTTTGGGCCTCTCTTAGAACAAATTGTACATATATAGTAGATCGATATCTATATATCTATATAATATATTAAATCTGAAGCAACAAATTATATCAGGACACATGCCAACTTTTCCAATTTATTTGTGCCACGTCATCCCATTATCCTATGTGGCACCTCCCTAACTCATTTTCAAAAGGTCAAATGCATTAATTATTCTCTATTAGAGGTCACGAGTTCAACTCCTTGCAAAGACAAAATAATAAACGTCCAATCAATAGTGAAAAATAACAACACTTGGAATATTTAAATACCAAAATCATCGTCCAACCGATACATACTCATTCACAAGTCATACTCGCTCCCTTTCTTGACTACAAATTCAATATAAAATAGAGAATTTTATCTAGGAGTTTAATGGTGACCTTCATGAATGGTTATATAAAGTGTGAGTAGTTTGAATGTGAAGTGTTTTACGTCCACGAAATAATGAAGAACAAATATTCTCAGAGATGTTGAAAAAAAGGAAAGGAAATATTAAAAAAATTATTGAAATTCATTACACTTATTTTACGTTTTAAAATTCAATTGTGATGTCTTATTTGCATATCTATGATTCAAACATATTTATCTTCACTTAAACTTTTACTATCTCTTTTTAATATGTTTATAGTATCGTCTCAATTACAAATTTTTTATAATAAACAAAATCAAAATCTACATTTTATAATACTACATCCAAAATTCATATTCGCCATGTGCATCGCGCGAGTCTCTCTCTAGTAATATATTAAATCTGAAGTAGCGGCTTATATCACGACATGTGCTAATTTTTCTAATTTATTTGTCCCACATCTTTCCATTGTCCTATGTGATACCTTTCTAAATTGATTTTCAAAAGGTCAAATGCATTAGTGATTCTCTCTTAGAGGTCACGAGTTCAACTCCTTGCAAACACAAAAAAATCAATATTTATTCTCTATTGAAAGTCACAAGTTCAATTTTCGTAAAAACAAAAATATTTAGGAATCTAAAGACTAAAATTAAAATTTTGTTTTCTTTAACATCATAAAAAGAATAAACGATATTAAAATTGAGTTACATACTATTTTCTTGACAACTCATTCTCTTACATGTTAGAATATTAAAGATTATGATGTGACACTGTTATAAATTTTTTTAAAACTTATCCATTCAATATATAATGTTGCATTGTTATACAAATTGTACATATATAGTTGATCGAGACACATATCTATATAATTTATGAAATCTGAAGCAACAAATTATATCACGACACATACTAGCTTTTCTAATTTATTTGTCCGACATCATCCCGTTGTCCTATGTGGCACCGCCCTAAACTCATTTTCAAAACGTCAAATGCATTATTTATTCTCTATTAGAGGTTATGAGTTCAACTCTTTGCAAAGATAAAACAATAATCGTCCAATCGATAGTAAAAATGAAATACTCCTAGCATATTTAAATACCAAAATCATTGTCCAACCGATAGAGACTCATTCAACAGTCATACTCACTCCCTTTCTAGACTACAAATCAATATAAAATAGAGAACTTTATCTAGTAATATATTAAATCTGAAGTGGCAAATTATATCATGACAAATGCTAAGTTTTCTAATTTATTAGTGTCACATCATCACATTGGCATATGTGCCACCTCCCTAAACTCATTTTCAAAAGATCAAATACATTAGTTATTCTCCAATAGAGGTTACGAGTTCTACTCCTCGCAAAGACAAAAAAATTACAATATTTATTTTCTATTGGAAGTCGATAAAATTAATTTAATTCGTATGAAAATGAAAACCATTTTTAGTCTTTTAATTAAAGTGATAACATTATCAATACTTAAATCTAAATAGAGAATAAATATATTAAATCTGAACCGGCAAATTATGTCCTGACACATGCTAACTTTTCTAATTTATTTGTGCCACATCATCCCATTATCATATGTGGCACCTCCCTAAACTTATTTTCAAAAGGTTAAATATATTAGTTATTGTCCGGTAGAGGTCACGAGTTCAACTTCTTGCAAAGACAAAAGAAATGCAATATTTATTCTCTATTGAAAGTCGATAAAAAAAATTTAAGAACTTATTTAAGTCCTATGAAAATGAAAACAATTTTTAGTCTCTTAATAAAAGTGATAACATTATCAATACTTAAATCGCAAACAAAAAAATAGATAATCGATTATGTAGTAACAATTATAAAAATACAACTTTTGGGCCTCTCTTAGAACAAATTGTACATATATAGTAGATCGATATCTATATATCTATATAATATATTAAATCTGAAGCAACAAATTATATCAGGACACATGCCAACTTTTCCAATTTATTTGTGCCACGTCATCCCATTATCCTATGTGGCACCTCCCTAACTCATTTTCAAAAGGTCAAATGCATTAATTATTCTCTATTAGAGGTCACGAGTTCAACTCCTTGCAAAGACAAAATAATAAACGTCCAATCAATAGTGAAAAATAACAACACTTGGAATATTTAAATACCAAAATCATCGTCCAACCGATACATACTCATTCACAAGTCATACTCGCTCCCTTTCTTGACTACAAATTCAATATAAAATAGAGAATTTTATCTAGGAGTTTAATGGTGACCTTCATGAATGGTTATATAAAGTGTGAGTAGTTTGAATGTGAAGTGTTTTACGTCCACGAAATAATGAAGAACAAATATTCTCAGAGATGTTGAAAAAAAGGAAAGGAAATATTAAAAAAAATTATTGAAATTCATTACACTTATTTTACGTTTTAAAATTCAATTGTGATGTCTTATTTGCATATCTATGATTCAAACATATTTATCTTCACTTAAACTTTTACTATCTCTTTTTAATATGTTTATAGTATCGTCTCAATTACAATTTTTTATAATAAACAAAATCAAAATCTACATTTTATAATACTACATCCAAAATTCATATTCGCCATGTGCATCGCGCGAGTCTCTCTCTAGTAATATATTAAATCTGAAGTAGCGGCTTATATCACGACATGTGCTAATTTTTCTAATTTATTTGTCCCACATCTTTCCATTGTCCTATGTGATACCTTTCTAAATTGATTTTCAAAAGGTCAAATGCATTAGTGATTCTCTCTTAGAGGTCACGAGTTCAACTCCTTGCAAACACAAAAAAATCAATATTTATTCTCTATTGAAAGTCACAAGTTCAATTTTCGTAAAAACAAAAATATTTAGGAATCTAAAGACTAAAATTAAAATTTTGTTTTCTTTAACATCATAAAAAGAATAAACGATATTAAAATTGAGTTACATACTATTTTCTTGACAACTCATTCTCTTACATGTTAGAATATTAAAGATTATGATGTGACACTGTTATAAATTTTTTTTAAAACTTATCCATTCAATATATAATGTTGCATTGTTATACAAATTGTACATATATAGTTGATCGAGACACATATCTATATAATTTATGAAATCTGAAGCAACAAATTATATCACGACACATACTAGCTTTTCTAATTTATTTGTCCGACATCATCCCGTTGTCCTATGTGGCACCGCCCTAAACTCATTTTCAAAACGTCAAATGCATTATTTATTCTCTATTAGAGGTTATGAGTTCAACTCTTTGCAAAGATAAAACAATAATCGTCCAATCGATAGTAAAAATGAAATACTCCTAGCATATTTAAATACCAAAATCATTGTCCAACCGATAGAGACTCATTCACAGTCATACTCACTCCCTTTCTTGACTACAAATTCAATATAAAATAGAGAATTTTATCTAGTAATATATTAAATCTGAAGTGGCAAATTATATCATGACAAATGCTAAGTTTTCTAATTTATTAGTGTCACATCATCACATTGGCATATGTGCCACCTCCCTAAACTCATTTTCAAAAGATCAAATACATTAGTTATTCTCCAATAGAGGTTACGAGTTCTACTCCTCGCAAAGACAAAAAAATTACAATATTTATTTTCTATTGGAAGTCGATAAAATTAATTTTAAAATTAATTTAATTCGTATGAAAATGAAAACCATTTTTAGTCTTTTAATTAAAGTGATAACATTATCAATACTTAAATCTAAATAGAGAATAAATATATTAAATCTGAACCGGCAAATTATGTCCTGACACATGCTAACTTTTCTAATTTATTTGTGCCACATCATCCCATTATCATATGTGGCACCTCCCTAAACTTATTTTCAAAAGGTTAAATATATTAGTTATTGTCCGGTAGAGGTCACGAGTTCAACTTCTTGCAAAGACAAAAGAAATGCAATATTTATTCTCTATTGAAAGTCGATAAAAAAAATTTAAGAACTTATTTAAGTCCTATGAAAATGAAAACAATTTTTAGTCTCTTAATAAAAGTGATAACATTATCAATACTTAAATCGCAAACAAAAAAATAGATAATCGATTATGTAGTAACAATTATAAAAATACAACTTTTGGGCCTCTCTTAGAACAAATTGTACATATATAGTAGATCGATATCTATATATCTATATAATATATTAAATCTGAAGCAACAAATTATATCAGGACACATGCCAACTTTTCCAATTTATTTGTGCCACGTCATCCCATTATCCTATGTGGCACCTCCCTAACTCATTTTCAAAAGGTCAAATGCATTAATTATTCTCTATTAGAGGTCACGAGTTCAACTCCTTGCAAAGACAAAATAATAAACGTCCAATCAATAGTGAAAAATAACAACACTTGGAATATTTAAATACCAAAATCATCGTCCAACCGATACATACTCATTCACAAGTCATACTCGCTCCCTTTCTTGACTACAAATTCAATATAAAATAGAGAATTTTATCTAGGAGTTTAATGGTGACCTTCATGAATGGTTATATAAAGTGTGAGTAGTTTGAATGTGAAGTGTTTTACGTCCACGAAATAATGAAGAACAAATATTCTCAGAGATGTTGAAAAAAAGGAAAGGAAATATTAAAAAAAATTATTGAAATTCATTACACTTATTTTACGTTTTAAAATTCAATTGTGATGTCTTATTTGCATATCTATGATTCAAACATATTTATCTTCACTTAAACTTTTACTATCTCTTTTTAATATGTTTATAGTATCGTCTCAATTACAAATTTTTTATAATAAACAAAATCAAAATCTACATTTTATAATACTACATCCAAAATTCATATTCGCCATGTGCATCGCGCGAGTCTCTCTCTAGTAATATATTAAATCTGAAGTAGCGGCTTATATCACGACATGTGCTAATTTTTCTAATTTATTTGTCCCACATCTTTCCATTGTCCTATGTGATACCTTTCTAAATTGATTTTCAAAAGGTCAAATGCATTAGTGATTCTCTCTTAGAGGTCACGAGTTCAACTCCTTGCAAACACAAAAAAATCAATATTTATTCTCTATTGAAAGTCACAAGTTCAATTTTCGTAAAAACAAAAATATTTAGGAATCTAAAGACTAAAATTAAAATTTTGTTTTCTTTAACATCATAAAAAGAATAAACGATATTAAAATTGAGTTACATACTATTTTCTTGACAACTCATTCTCTTACATGTTAGAATATTAAAGATTATGATGTGACACTGTTATAATTTTTTTTTAAAACTTATCCATTCAATATATAATGTTGCATTGTTATACAAATTGTACATATATAGTTGATCGAGACACATATCTATATAATTTATGAAATCTGAAGTAACAAATTATATCACGACACATACTAGCTTTTCTAATTTATTTGTCCGACATCATCCCGTTGTCCTATGTGGCACCGCCCTAAACTCATTTTCAAAACGTCAAATGCATTATTTATTCTCTATTAGAGGTTATGAGTTCAACTCTTTGCAAAGATAAAACAATAATCGTCCAATCGATAGTAAAAATGAAATACTCCTAGCATATTTAAATACCAAAATCATTGTCCAACCGATAGAGACTCATTCACAGTCATACTCGCTCCCTTTCTTGACTACAAATTCAATATAAAATAGAGAATTTTATCTAGTAATATATTAAATCTGAAGTGGCAAATTATATCATGACAAATGCTAAGTTTTCTAATTTATTAGTGTCACATCATCACATTGGCATATGTGCCACCTCCCTAAACTCATTTTCAAAAGATCAAATACATTAGTTATTCTCCAATAGAGGTTACGAGTTCTACTCCTCGCAAAGACAAAAAAAATTACAATATTTATTTTCTATTGGAAGTCGATAAAATTAATTTTAAAATTAATTTAATTCGTATGAAAATGAAAACCATTTTTAGTCTTTTAATTAAAGTGATAACATTATCAATACTTAAATCTAAATAGAGAATAAATATATTAAATCTGAACCGGCAAATTATGTCCTGACACATGCTAACTTTTCTAATTTATTTGTGCCACATCATCCCATTATCATATGTGGCACCTCCCTAAACTTATTTTCAAAAGGTTAAATATATTAGTTATTGTCCGGTAGAGGTCACGAGTTCAACTTCTTGCAAAGACAAAAGAAATGCAATATTTATTCTCTATTGAAAGTCGATAAAAAAAATTTAAGAACTTATTTAAGTCCTATGAAAATGAAAACAATTTTTAGTCTCTTAATAAAAGTGATAACATTATCAATACTTAAATCGCAAACAAAAAAATAGATAATCGATTATGTAGTAACAATTATAAAAATACAACTTTTGGGCCTCTCTTAGAACAAATTGTACATATATAGTAGATCGATATCTATATATCTATATAATATATTAAATCTGAAGCAACAAATTATATCAGGACACATGCCAACTTTTCCAATTTATTTGTGCCACGTCATCCCATTATCCTATGTGGCACCTCCCTAACTCATTTTCAAAAGGTCAAATGCATTAATTATTCTCTATTAGAGGTCACGAGTTCAACTCCTTGCAAAGACAAAATAATAAACGTCCAATCAATAGTGAAAAATAACAACACTTGGAATATTTAAATACCAAAATCATCGTCCAACCGATACATACTCATTCACAAGTCATACTCGCTCCCTTTCTTGACTACAAATTCAATATAAAATAGAGAATTTTATCTAGGAGTTTAATGGTGACCTTCATGAATGGTTATATAAAGTGTGAGTAGTTTGAATGTGAAGTGTTTTACGTCCACGAAATAATGAAGAACAAATATTCTCAGAGATGTTGAAAAAAAGGAAAGGAAATATTAAAAAAAATTATTGAAATTCATTACACTTATTTTACGTTTTAAAATTCAATTGTGATGTCTTATTTGCATATCTATGATTCAAACATATTTATCTTCACTTAAACTTTTACTATCTCTTTTTAATATGTTTATAGTATCGTCTCAATTACAAATTTTTTATAATAAACAAAATCAAAATCTACATTTTATAATACTACATCCAAAATTCATATTCGCCATGTGCATCGCGCGAGTCTCTCTCTAGTAATATATTAAATCTGAAGTAGCGGCTTATATCACGACATGTGCTAATTTTTCTAATTTATTTGTCCCACATCTTTCCATTGTCCTATGTGATACCTTTCTAAATTGATTTTCAAAAGGTCAAATGCATTAGTGATTCTCTCTTAGAGGTCACGAGTTCAACTCCTTGCAAACACAAAAAAATCAATATTTATTCTCTATTGAAAGTCACAAGTTCAATTTTCGTAAAAACAAAAATATTTAGGAATCTAAAGACTAAAATTAAAATTTTGTTTTCTTTAACATCATAAAAAGAATAAACGATATTAAAATTGAGTTACATACTATTTTCTTGACAACTCATTCTCTTACATGTTAGAATATTAAAGATTATGATGTGACACTGTTATAAATTTTTTTTAAAACTTATCCATTCAATATATAATGTTGCATTGTTATACAAATTGTACATATATAGTTGATCGAGACACATATCTATATAATTTATGAAATCTGAAGTAACAAATTATATCACGACACATACTAGCTTTTCTAATTTATTTGTCCGACATCATCCCGTTGTCCTATGTGGCACCGCCCTAAACTCATTTTCAAAACGTCAAATGCATTATTTATTCTCTATTAGAGGTTATGAGTTCAACTCTTTGCAAAGATAAAACAATAATCGTCCAATCGATAGTAAAAATGAAATACTCCTAGCATATTTAAATACCAAAATCATTGTCCAACCGATAGAGACTCATTCACAAGTCATACTCGCTCCCTTTCTTGACTACAAATTCAATATAAAATAGAGAATTTATCTAGTAATATATTAAATCTGAAGTGGCAAATTATATCATGACAAATGCTAAGTTTTCTAATTTATTAGTGTCACATCATCACATTGGCATATGTGCCACCTCCCTAAACTCATTTTCAAAAGATCAAATACATTAGTTATTCTCCAATAGAGGTTACGAGTTCTACTCCTCGCAAAGACAAAAAAAATTACAATATTTATTTTCTATTGGAAGTCGATAAAATTAATTTTAAAATTAATTTAATTCGTATGAAAATGAAAACCATTTTTAGTCTTTTAATTAAAGTGATAACATTATCAATACTTAAATCTAAATAGAGAATAAATATATTAAATCTGAACCGGCAAATTATGTCCTGACACATGCTAACTTTTCTAATTTATTTGTGCCACATCATCCCATTATCATATGTGGCACCTCCCTAAACTTATTTTCAAAAGGTTAAATATATTAGTTATTGTCCGGTAGAGGTCACGAGTTCAACTTCTTGCAAAGACAAAAGAAATGCAATATTTATTCTCTATTGAAAGTCGATAAAAAAAATTTAAGAACTTATTTAAGTCCTATGAAAATGAAAACAATTTTTAGTCTCTTAATAAAAGTGATAACATTATCAATACTTAAATCGCAAACAAAAAAATAGATAATCGATTATGTAGTAACAATTATAAAAATACAACTTTTGGGCCTCTCTTAGAACAAATTGTACATATATAGTAGATCGATATCTATATATCTATATAATATATTAAATCTGAAGCAACAAATTATATCAGGACACATGCCAACTTTTCCAATTTATTTGTGCCACGTCATCCCATTATCCTATGTGGCACCTCCCTAACTCATTTTCAAAAGGTCAAATGCATTAATTATTCTCTATTAGAGGTCACGAGTTCAACTCCTTGCAAAGACAAAATAATAAACGTCCAATCAATAGTGAAAAATAACAACACTTGGAATATTTAAATACCAAAATCATCGTCCAACCGATACATACTCATTCACAAGTCATACTCGCTCCCTTTCTTGACTACAAATTCAATATAAAATAGAGAATTTTATCTAGGAGTTTAATGGTGACCTTCATGAATGGTTATATAAAGTGTGAGTAGTTTGAATGTGAAGTGTTTTACGTCCACGAAATAATGAAGAACAAATATTCTCAGAGATGTTGAAAAAAAGGAAAGGAAATATTAAAAAAATTATTGAAATTCATTACACTTATTTTACGTTTTAAAATTCAATTGTGATGTCTTATTTGCATATCTATGATTCAAACATATTTATCTTCACTTAAACTTTTACTATCTCTTTTTAATATGTTTATAGTATCGTCTCAATTACAAATTTTTTATAATAAACAAAATCAAAATCTACATTTTATAATACTACATCCAAAATTCATATTCGCCATGTGCATCGCGCGAGTCTCTCTCTAGTAATATATTAAATCTGAAGTAGCGGCTTATATCACGACATGTGCTAATTTTTCTAATTTATTTGTCCCACATCTTTCCATTGTCCTATGTGATACCTTTCTAAATTGATTTTCAAAAGGTCAAATGCATTAGTGATTCTCTCTTAGAGGTCACGAGTTCAACTCCTTGCAAACACAAAAAAATCAATATTTATTCTCTATTGAAAGTCACAAGTTCAATTTTCGTAAAAACAAAAAATATTTAGGAATCTAAAGACTAAAATTAAAATTTTGTTTTCTTTAACATCATAAAAAGAATAAACGATATTAAAATTGAGTTACATACTATTTTCTTGACAACTCATTCTCTTACATGTTAGAATATTAAAGATTATGATGTGACACTGTTATAAATTTTTTTTAAAACTTATCCATTCAATATATAATGTTGCATTGTTATACAAATTGTACATATATAGTTGATCGAGACACATATCTATATAATTTATGAAATCTGAAGTAACAAATTATATCACGACACATACTAGCTTTTCTAATTTATTTGTCCGACATCATCCCGTTGTCCTATGTGGCACCGCCCTAAACTCATTTTCAAAACGTCAAATGCATTATTTATTCTCTATTAGAGGTTATGAGTTCAACTCTTTGCAAAGATAAAACAATAATCGTTCAATCGATAGTAAAAATGAAATACTCCTAGCATATTTAAATACCAAAATCATTGTCCAACTAATACATACTCATTCACAAGTCATACTCGCTCCCTTTCTTGACTACAAATTCAATATAAAATAGAGAATTTTAACTAGTAATATATTAAATCTGAAGTGGCAAATTATATCATGACAAATGCTAAGTTTTCTAATTTATTAGTGTCACATCATCACATTGGCATATGTGCCACCTCCCTAAACTCATTTTCAAAAGATCAAATACATTAGTTATTCTCCAATAGAGGTTACGAGTTCTACTCCTCGCAAAGACAAAAAAAATTACAATATTTATTTTCTATTGGAAGTCGATAAAATTAATTTTAAAATTAATTTTATTCGTATGAAAATGAAAACCATTTTTAGTCTTTTAATTAAAGTGATAACATTACCAATACTTAAATCTAAATAGAGAATAAATATATTAAATCTGAACCGGCAAATTATGTCCTGACACATGCTAACTTTTCTAATTTATTTGTGCCACATCATCCCATTATCATATGTGGCACCTCCCTAAACTTATTTTCAAAAGGTTAAATATATTAGTTATTGTCCGGTAGAGGTCACGAGTTCAACTTCTTGCAAAGACAAAAGAAATGCAATATTTATTCTTTATTGAAAGTCGATAAAAAAAATTTAAGAACTTATTTAAGTCCTATGAAAATGAAAACAATTTTTAGTCTCTTAATAAAAGTGATAACATTATCAATACTTAAATCGCAAACAAAAAAATAGATAATCGATTATGTAGTAACAATTATAAAAATACAACTTTTGGGCCTCTCTTAGAACAAATTGTACATATATAGTAGATCGATATCTATATATCTATATAATATATTAAATCTGAAGCAACAAATTATATCAGGACACATGCCAACTTTTCCAATTTATTTGTGCCACGTCATCCCATTATCCTATGTGGCACCTCCCTAACTCATTTTCAAAAGGTCAAATGCATTAAATATTCTCTATTAGAGGTCACGAGTTCAACTCCTTGCAAAGACAAAATAATAAACGTCCAATCAATAGTGAAAAATAACAACACTTGGAATATTTAAATACCAAAATCATCGTCCAACCGATACATACTCATTCACAAGTCATACTCGCTCCCTTTCTTGACTACAAATTCAATATAAAATAGAGAATTTTATCTAGGAGTTTAATGGTGACCTTCATGAATGGTTATATAAAGTGTGAGTAGTTTGAATGTGAAGTGTTTTACGTCCACGAAATAATGAAGAACAAATATTCTCAGAGATGTTGAAAAAAAAGAAAGGAAATATTAAAAAAAATTATTGAAATTCATTACACTTATTTTACGTTTTAAAATTCAATTGTGATGTCTTATTTGCATATCTATGATTCAAACATATTTATCTTCACTTAAACTTTTACTATCTCTTTTTAATATGTTTATAGTATCGTCTCAATTACAAATTTTTTATAATAAACAAAATCAAAATCTACATTTTATAATACTACATCCAAAATTCATATTCGCCATGTGCATCGCGCGAGTCTCTCTCTAGTAATATATTAAATCTGAAGTAGCGGCTTATATCACGACATGTGCTAATTTTTCTAATTTATTTGTCCCACATCTTTCCATTGTCCTATGTGATACCTTTCTAAATTGATTTTCAAAAGGTCAAATGCATTAGTGATTCTCTCTTAGAGGTCACGAGTTCAACTCCTTGCAAACACAAAAAAATCAATATTTATTCTCTATTGAAAGTCACAAGTTCAATTTTCGTAAAAACAAAAAATATTTAGGAATCTAAAGACTAAAATTAAAATTTTGTTTTCTTTAACATCATAAAAAGAATAAACGATATTAAAATTGAGTTACATACTATTTTCTTGACAACTCATTCTCTTACATGTTAGAATATTAAAGATTATGATGTGACACTGTTATAAATTTTTTTTAAAACTTATCCATTCAATATATAATGTTGCATTGTTATACAAATTGTACATATATAGTTGATCGAGACACATATCTATATAATTTATGAAATCTGAAGTAACAAATTATATCACGACACATACTAGCTTTTCTAATTTATTTGTCCGACATCATCCCGTTGTCCTATGTGGCACCGCCCTAAACTCATTTTCAAAACGTCAAATGCATTATTTATTCTCTATTAGAGGTTATGAGTTCAACTCTTTGCAAAGATAAAACAATAATCGTCCAATCGATAGTAAAAATGAAATACTCCTAGCATATTTAAATACCAAAATCATTGTCCAACCGATAGAGACTCATTCACAAGTCATACTCGCTCCCTTTCTTGACTACAAATTCAATATAAAATAGAGAATTTTAACTAGTAATATATTAAATCTGAAGTGGCAAATTATATCATGACAAATGCTAAGTTTTCTAATTTATTAGTGTCACATCATCACATTGGCATATGTGCCACCTCCCTAAACTCATTTTCAAAAGATCAAATACATTAGTTATTCTCCAATAGAGGTTACGAGTTCTACTCCTCGCAAAGACAAAAAAAATTACAATATTTATTTTCTATTGGAAGTCGATAAAATTAATTTTAAAATTAATTTAATTCGTATGAAAATGAAAACCATTTTTAGTCTTTTAATTAAAGTGATAACATTATCAATACTTAAATCTAAATAGAGAATAAATATATTAAATCTGAACCGGCAAATTATGTCCTGACACATGCTAACTTTTCTAATTTATTTGTGCCACATCATCCCATTATCATATGTGGCACCTCCCTAAACTTATTTTCAAAAGGTTAAATATATTAGTTATTGTCCGGTAGAGGTCACGAGTTCAACTTCTTGCAAAGACAAAAGAAATGCAATATTTATTCTCTATTGAAAGTTGATAAAAAAAAATTTAAGAACTTATTTAAGTCCTATGAAAATGAAAACAATTTTTAGTCTCATAATAAAAGTGATAACATTATCAATACTTAAATCGCAAACAAAAAAATAGATAATCGATTATGTAGTAACAATTATAAAAATACAACTTTTGGGCCTCTCTTAGAACAAATTGTACATATATAGTAGATCGATATCTATATATCTATATAATATATTAAATCTGAAGCAACAAATTATATCAGGACACATGCCAACTTTTCCAATTTATTTGTGCCACGTCATCCCATTATCCTATGTGGCACCTCCCTAACTCATTTTCAAAAGGTCAAATGCATTAATTATTCTCTATTAGAGGTCACGAGTTCAACTCCTTGCAAAGACAAAATAATAAACGTCCAATCAATAGTGAAAAATAACAACACTTGGAATATTTAAATACCAAAATCATCGTCCAACCGATACATACTCATTCACAAGTCATACTCGCTCCCTTTCTTGACTACAAATTCAATATAAAATAGAGAATTTTATCTAGGAGTTTAATGGTGACCTTCATGAATGGTTATATAAAGTGTGAGTAGTTTGAATGTGAAGTGTTTTACGTCCACGAAATAATGAAGAACAAATATTCTCAGAGATGTTGAAAAAAGGAAAGGAAATATTAAAAAAAATTATTGAAATTCATTACACTTATTTTACGTTTTAAAATTCAATTGTGATGTCTTATTTGCATATCTATGATTCAAACATATTTATCTTCACTTAAACTTTTACTATCTCTTTTTAATATGTTTATAGTATCGTCTCAATTACAATATTTTTATAATAAACAAAATCAAAATCTACATTTTATAATACTACATCCAAAATTCATATTCGCCATGTGCATCGCGTGAGTCTCTCTCTAGTAATATATTAAATCTGAAGTAGCGGCTTATATCCTGACATGTGCTAATTTTTCTAATTTATTTGTCCCACATCTTTCCATTGTCCTATGTGATACCTTTCTAAATTGATTTTCAAAAGGTCAAATGCATTAGTGATTCTCTCTTAGAGGTCACGAGTTCAACTCCTTGCAAACACAAAAAAATCAATACTTATTCTCTATTGAAAGTCACAAGTTCAATTTTCGTAAAAACAAAAAATATTTAGGAATCTAAAGACTAAAATTAAAATTTTGTTTTCTTTAACATCATAAAAAGAATAAACGATATTAAAATTGAGTTACATACTATTTTCTTGAAAACTCATTCTCTTACATGTTAGAATATTAAAGATTATGATGTGACACTCTTATAAATTTTTTTTAAAACTTATCCATTCAATATATAATGTTGCATTGTTATACAAATTGTACATATATAGTTGATCGAGACACATATCTATATAATTTATGAAATCTGAAGCAACAAATTATATCACGACACATACTAGCTTTTCTAATTTATTTGTCCGACATCATCCCGTTGTCCTATGTGGCACCGCCCTAAACTCATTTTCAAAACGTCAAATGCATTATTTATTCTCTATTAGTGGTTATGAGTTTAACTCTTTGCAAAGATAAAACAATAATCATCCAATCGATAGTAAAAATAAAATACTCCTAGCATATTTAAATACCAAAATCATTGTCCAACCGATACATACTCATTCACAAGTCATACTCGCTCCCTTTCTTGACTACAAATTCAATATAAAATAGAGATTTTATCTAGTAATATATTAAATCTGAAGTGGCAAATTATATCATGACAAATGCTAAGTTTTCTAATTTATTAGTGTCACATCATCACATTGGCATATGTGCCACCTCCCTAAACTCATTTTCAAAAGATCAAATACATTAGTTATTCTCCAATAGAGGTTACGAGTTCTACTCCTCGCAAAGACAAAAAAATTACAATATTTATTTTCTATTGGAAGTCGATAAAATTAATTTTAAAATTAATTTTATTCGTATGAAAATGAAAACCATTTTTAGTCTTTTAATTAAAGTGATAATGTAACACCCCGATTTAAAAATAAGATAATTATTTAATTTAAGTTAATATTATATTTATTAATTTAATTAAATAATTGAAATTATTGGATTATTATTATTATTATAATTGGAATAATAATTATTGGAAAATATATAAGTTGGAAATAAGAAAAAAAGTCCCATTTGGAAAATAAAGGGTTTCACGTGAAAAGCAGAGAAGCGGCTGAAAAGAGGAAAAGGGCAAAGGGGACAGAGCAAGAGGAAGAAGGTTGGAGAAGAGAAAAGCTTAAAGCTTAAAGATTCGCCGGATTAACTCAGGTAAGGGGGTTTATCGTCGTTTAATGGGTATTATGGGTTAGCATGTAATGGGTAGTGATAAACCGTTAAATTGACCCTAATTTGGGATTTGGAATGCTGAGAAATTGTGATGAATAAGTTGTGTGAAAACTGTAATTGAATCGATAATGGTGTGTGTCGTAAATTGCTGGACATGTAGCTTTTTACGGAATTGGAATCGGAGGTCCGGAAGTCCTCCAACGGCGGAAAATGCGGAGAATTCTGCATTCTGCTTTGTGTTAGCGCAGGAACAACTTTCTGTCTTGCGTTAACCGGTTAACCCAGGGCGTTAACCGGTTAACACTGTTATAAATTGTGAAAAACTGCTGTTTTGTCTGCGTTAACCGGTTAACCCAGGGCGTTAACCGGTTAACACTGTTAAGTTTTGGGCAGGAAGCGTGTTTGTGCTGTGTTAACCGGTTAACCCAGGGCGTTAACCGGTTAACACTGTTGAAAAGTGGAAAAATGGATATTTTAAATGTTATGTGTATATGTGATGATTGGCCTATATCGGTGTGTGATATAGTAGGGATTATTCCCGCTGTTTTGAGCAGTATAGGTATTAGTAGAGTGTGCTAATACTGTGATTAATTAATTGACACGATATGATGTTTGATGAATGTGTGGATGATGTATGATGGTATGCATAATGCTATGAGTGTATATATTACGCAGGTGTTTGTGAATGGACTATTTTATGGCTTAGAGTGTGAGCATATGTCCATTGTGGATTATTGTTGATGATGTTGCATTGCTAGGTGAATTAGCATGCATATTGTGGCCTTTATGGTGGTAGCTAATTCCCATGGTGAGGAATTAGTGATGTTAGTCATTTTGGACTGTTGTTGATGTTTGCATGCTAGGTGAATTAGCGTGCATAGCATGGCCCTTGGGGTGGTAGCTAATTCCCATGGTGAGGAATTAGTGATGTGAGTCACTAGGTCTCAAATGAGTGGGACTAGTGAGCTTGGTAGCCGTACCTGGATTTGGTCGGTGAAGTTGAACTATATGTTCACGAATAGTCGGTACCGCATGCATGGAGTTTCATTGCATAGTGTATGTATGGCATATAATATGAATGGAGGTATTCCAGTATGATACGTGTGTTTGTGTTGATATTGAGTATGAGTTGCATTGGTATTGAGTATGATATTTGAGTTGATGTGCCGTTACTGAATGTGTGATGTGATTAGGGTGATTAATGTGTTAAATTACTTAACATGACATGATATTTTATAATGCTTATTATATCGATTGAGGAACTCACCCTTACAACTATTTTTCAGGTAACGAGCAGTGATTGAGTAGAAGCTAGTGCTTGGAGTCTAGTGTAGTCTCCTTAGTGGGTCATGCTCTGGTAGATGTAACATCGGGATGGGATGTTTTAAAAGTTTATTGTTGGTTGTGAACCAGTTTACATGTAATATGCTACATGTTTTGAATGATCGATTTGATCTCTATCCGCTGCGTACTGTGCAATGCTTTATGTTTTGAATTAAATAATGAGCATGACCAAATATTCTGGTGAATGGTGTGAAGTGTTTGTGTGACACCCTTAATTGCATATTTACTCTGATTGATATATGTTGCTATTTTAATTAAATATTTGGGGTAATTTAGAAGGGTGTTACATTAGTGGTATCAGAGCATAGTCGGTCGAGTCGAGTCGTAATTATTCTGTTTTCCCTGTACGGGATAGGTGTTGTGTAACCCTATCAGTACTTATTGTTTTAGCTTGTTGGGTTTTCAGAATAGAGATGGCTGGAAGAGGTAGAGACGATGCTGCGATTGCTGAGGCTCTGGGTATGCTAGCTGGAGTACTTGGAGGGAATCCGAATGTTGTGGGAATGGGAGCTGCTCGTCAACTGAGTGAGTTCCAGAAGAACAATCCTCCAATGTTCAAGGGAGCATACGATCCAGATGGCGCTCAGAAGTGGTTGAAGGAGATCGAGAGGATCTTCCGAGTGACTGAGTGTGCCGATAACCAGAAGGTCAGGTTCGGTACGCATATGCTGTCAGAAGAAGCAGATGATTGGTGGGTTGCTACCCGCACTGAGTTGGAATCTGCTGGGAATGCTGAGATCACTTGGGCTGTGTTCAGAGAGAGATTCCTGAGGAAGTACTTTCCAGAGGATGTCAGAGGAAAGAAAGAGATAGAGTTCTTAGAATTGAAGCAGGGCAATCGGTCTGTTACTGAGTATGCTGCTAAGTTCACAGAGCTGTCTAAGTATTACACTCCCTATGATGAGGCTACTGGGGAATTCTCGAAATGTGTGAAGTTTGAGAACGGGTTACGTCCCGAGATTAAGCAGGCTATTGGGTATCAACGGATTAGAGTGTTTTCTGATTTGGTTGACTGTTGCAGGATTTTGAACAGGATACCAAGGCTAGAGCAGAGAGCTATCAGCAAAGGGTTGATAGGAAAGGCAAGAATCAGAATGATCGTGGGAAACCGTATGCAGCTGGCAAAGGTTTCCAGAGACAGAGTGGGATGAAGAGGACTAGTGGGGGAGACTCCAGTGCCCCTGCTAAGTGTTACAGATGTGGCCAGGCTGGACATCGTTTCCACGAGTGTACCAGTGCTGAGAAGAAGTGTTTCAAGTGTGGCAAAGGTGGTCACTTGGCTGCAGAGTGCCGGTTGAAGACTGTGACTTGTTTCAACTGTGGAGAGGTGGGTCATATTAGCCCACAGTGTCCTAAGCCGAAGAAAGAGAACCAGTCGGGAGGCAAGGTCTTTGCTTTATCGGGTTCTGAGACTTCTGCAGATGATCGTTTGATCCGAGGTACGTGTTATATTAATGGCTTTCCTCTTGTAGCTATTATTGACACAGGTGCGACTCATTCCTTTATATCTTTGGATTGTGCTGTGAAACTTAAGTTAGAGATATCTGAGATGCATGGAAGTATGGTGATTGATACTCCTGCGAAGGGTTCAGTGACTACTACTTCAGTTTGTTTAAATTGTCCTTTGAGTATTTTTGGTAGAGACTTTGGGATGGACCTAGTGTGTCTTCCACTAGTGCAGATTGATGTTATTCTGGGTATGAACTGGTTGGTGTTTAACCGAGTTTATATCAATTGTTTTGATAAAACTGTGATCTTTCCTGAGATTGAGGAAGGGAAGAGTTTGTTTCTGTCAGCAAGGCAGGTGAATGAGGCAGTAGCAGATGGGGCAGAGTTGTTTATGCTGTTAGCGACTTTGGAGGCTAAAGATAAACTGGTGATTTGCGATCTAGCTGTGGTGTGTGATTTTCTTGATGTGTTTCCAGAAGAAGTGAATGAATTACCGCCAGAGCGTGAAGTTGAGTTCTCGATTGATTTGGTACCTGGTACTAGACCGATATCGATGGCTCCGTACCGTATGTCTGCTGTTGAGTTAACTGAATTGAAGAGTCAGTTGGAAGATCTGTTGGATAAGAAATTTATTCGTCCGAGTGTGTCACCGTGGGGTGCACCAGTGTTATTGGTTAAGAAGAAAGAAGGTACTATGAGGCTGTGTGTGGACTACAGGCAACTGAATAAAGTGACGATCAAGAATCGGTATCCTTTGCCGAGGATTGATGATTTGATGGATCAGTTGGTTGGTGCGAGTGTGTTCAGCAAGATAGATTTGAGATCTGGGTATCATCAGATACGTGTGAAAACTGAGGATATTCAGAAGACTGCTTTCAGGACAAGGTATGGACATTATGAGTATTCTGTAATGCCTTTTGGTGTCACTAATGCGCCTGGAGTATTTATGGAGTATATGAATAGGATTTTCCATCCGTACCTAGACAAGTTTGTTGTGGTGTTTATTGATGACATTTTGGTGTATTTGAAATCTGAAGAAGAGCATGCTGAACATTTGAGAGTGGTTTTAGAAGTTCTACGAGAAAAGAAGTTATTTGCTAAACTGTCAAAGTGTGAATTTTGGTTAGAAGAGGTTAGTTTTCTTGGTCATGTGATTTCGAGAGGTGGTGTTGCTGTTGATCCTTCTAAGATAGAAGCGGTGTCTAAGTGGGAAGCTCCTAAGTCTGTTGCTGAGATTCGAAGTTTCCTTGGTTTGGCTGGTTATTATAGGAAATTTATTGAGGGATTTTCTAAGTTGGCGTTACCGTTGACGATGTTGACTAGAAAGGGGCAGGCTTTTGTTTGGGACTCAAAATGTGAAGAAGGTGTCCAAGAGTTAAAGAAGAGGTTAACTGCTGCTCCTATTCTGATATTACCGAGTTCGTCGGAATCATTTGAGGTTTACTGTGATGCTTCATTGTTGGGTTTGGGTGGTGTGTTGATGCAGAATAAGCAGGTTATAGCTTATGCTTCGAGACAGCTGAGGGTTCATGAGAGGAACTATCCGACACACGATTTAGAGTTGGCAGCTGTGGTATTTGTTCTGAAGTTATGGAGGCATTACTTGTACGGGTCAAGATTTGAGGTTTTCAGTGACCATAAGAGTTTAAAGTAATTGTTTGATCAGAAAGAGCTGAATATGAGACAGAGGAGATGGTTAGAGTTTCTGAAGGATTATGACTTTGGTTTGAATTACCATCCGGGTAAAGCAAACGTAGTGGCTGATGCATCGAGTCGGAAATCATTGCATATGTCTATGTTAATGGTTAAGGAATTGGATTTAATTGAGCAGTTTAGAGACTTGAGTTTGGTGTGTGAGAGTATTCACAATAGTGTTAAACTGGGAATGTTGAAGTTAACGAGTGGTATTCTGGATGAGATTAGAGAGGGTCAGAAATCCGATGTGCTTTTGGTTGATAAGTTGACTCTAGTGAATCAAGGTCAAGGTGGTGAATTCAGAGTTGATGAGAATGGTGTTTTGAGATTTGGTAATCGGGTGTGTATTCCGGATGTTATCGAACTTAAGAAGAGTATTCTTGAGGAAGGACATCGTAGTGGCCTGAGTATTCATCCTGGAGCTACGAAGATGTATCATGATTTGAAAAAGTTATTTTGGTGGCCGGGAATGAAAAGAGAAATTGCGAGTTTTGTTTATTCCTGTTTGACTTGTCAGAAGTCAAAGATTGAGCATCAGAAGCCGTCTGGGCTAATGCAACCGTTGACTATTCCAGAGTGGAAGTGGGATAGTATCAGTATGGATTTTGTGTCTGGTTTGCCGAGGACAAATAAGAATTGTGAAGCTATTTGGGTGATTGTTGACAGATTGACAAAATCGGCTCATTTCATTCCGATCAGAATGGATTATCCGTTAGAGAGATTAACTGAGTTGTATATTGAGAAGATTGTAAGTTTGCATGGTATTCCGTCGAGTATTGTTTCGGACAGAGATCCTAGATTTACATCGAAGTTCTGGGAAGGTTTGCAAAGGGCTTTGGGAACTAAGCTGAGATTGAGTTCTGCATATCATCCGCAGACTGATGGTCAGACTGAGAGGACGATTCAGTCATTAGAGGATCTTTTGAGAGCTTGTGTTTTGGAAAAGGGAGGTGCTTGGGATTGTTATTTACCTTTGATTGAGTTTACCTACAACAATAGTTTTCATTCGAGCATTGGTATGGCACCGTTTGAAGCTTTGTATGGTAGGAGATGTCAGACGCCTTTATGTTGGTATGAGTCCGGTGAGAGTGCTGTGGTTGGACCGGAGATTGTTCAACAGACTACGGAAAAGATTAAGGTGATTCAGGAGAAGATGAGAATTGCTCAGAGTCGTCAGAAGAGTTATCACGACAAGAGGAGGAAGTCACTTGAGTTTCAAGAGGGAGATCATGTGTTTCTTCGTGTCACTCCGATAACTGGGGTTGGTCGAGCTTTGAAGTCGAAGAAGTTGACACCTCGATTTATTGGTCCTTATCAGATTTTGGAGAGGATAGGGGAGGTAGCCTATCGTATCGCTTTACCGCCGTCACTTGCGAATTTGCATGAGGTTTTTCATGTGTCTCAGTTGAGGAGATACATTCATGATCCGTCGCATGTGGTCCAAGTAGATGATGTACAGGTGAGAGATAACCTGACTGTTGAAACATCACCTATGAGGATCGAGGATCGAGAGTTGAAACAGTTGCGGGGTAAAGAGATTGCTTTGGTAAAGGTAGCTTGGGGGAGGACCAGCAGGTGGCAATGTGACTTGGGAACTTGAGAGTCAGATGAAGGAGTCTTATCCGGAGTTATTCGCTTGAGGTATGTTTTCGAGGACGAAAACTCTTTTAGTGGGGGAGAGTTGTAACACCCCGATTTAAAAATAAGATAATTATTTAATTTAAGTTAATATTATATTTATTAATTTAATTAAATAATTGGAATTATTGGATTATTATTATTATTATTATAATTGGAATAATAATTATTGGAAAATATATAAGTTGGAAATAAGAAAAAAAGTCCCATTTGGAAAATAAAGGGTTTCACGTGAAAAGCAGAGAAGCGGCTGAAAAGAGGAAAAGGGCAAAGGGGACAGAGCAAGAGGAAGAAGGTTGGAGAAGAGAAAAGGTTAAAGCTTAAAGATTCGCCGGATTAACTCAGGTAAGGGGGTTTATCGTCGTTTAATGGGTATTATGGGTTAGCATGTAATGGGTAGTGATAAACCGTTGAATTGACCCTAATTTGGGATTTGGAATGCTGAGAAATTGTGATGAATAAGTTGTGTGAAAACTGTAATTGAATCGATAATGGTGTGTGTCGTAAATTGCCGGACGTGTAGCTTTTTACGGAATTGGAATCGGAGGTCCGGAAGTCCTCCAACGGCGGAAAATGCGGAGAATTCTGCATTCTGCTTTGTGTTAGCGCAGGAACAGCTTTCTGTCTTGCGTTAACCGGTTAACCCAGGGCGTTAACCGGTTAACACTGTTATAAATTGTGAAAAACTGCTGTTTTGTCTGCGTTAACCGGTTAACCCAGGGCGTTAACCGGTTAACACTGTTAAGTTTTGGGCAGGAAGCGTGTTTGTGCTGTGTTAACCGGTTAACCCAGGGCGTTAACCGGTTAACACTGTTGAAAAGTGGAAAAATGGATATTTTAAATGTTATGTGTATATGTGATGATTGGCCTATATCGGTGTGTGATATAGTAGGGATTATTCCCGCTGTTTTGAGCAGTATAGGTATTAGTAGAGTGTGCTAATACTGTGATTAATTAATTGACACGATATGATGTTTGATGAATGTGTGGATGATGTATGATGGTATGCATAATGCTATGAGTGTATATATTACGCATGTGTTTGTGAATGGACTATTTTATGGCTTAGAGTGTGAGCATATGTCCATTGTGGATTATTGTTGATGATGTTGCATTGCTAGGTGAATTAGCATGCATATTGTGGCCTTTATGGTGGTAGCTAATTCCCATGGTGAGGAATTAGTGATGTTAGTCATTTTGGACTGTTGTTGATGTTTGCATGCTAGGTGAATTAGCGTGCATAGCATGGCCCTTGGGGTGGTAGCTAATTCCCATGGTGAGGAATTAGTGATGTGAGTCACTAGGTCTCAAATGAGTGGGACTAGTGAGCTTGGTAGCCGTACCTGGATTTGGTCGGTGAAGTTGAACTATATGTTCACGAATAGTCGGTACCGCATGCATGGAGTTTCATTGCATAGTGTATGTATGGCGTATAATATGAATGGAGGTATTCCAGTATGATACGTGTGTTTGTGTTGATATTGAGTATGAGTTGCATTGGTATTGAGTATGATATTTGAGTTGATGTGCCGTTACTGAATGTGTGATGTGATTAGGGTGATTAATGTGTTAAATTACTTAACATGACATGATATTTTATAATGCTTATTATATCGATTGAGGAACTCACCCTTACAACTATTTTTCAGGTAACGAGCAGTGATTGAGTAGAAGCTAGTGCTTGGAGTCTAGTGTAGTCTCCTTAGTGGGTCATGCTCTGGTAGATGTAACATCGGGATGGGATGTTTTAAAAGTTTATTGTTGGTTGTGAACCAGTTTACATGTAATATGCTACATGTTTTGAATGATCGATTTGATCTCTATCCGCTGCGTACTGTGCAATGCTTTATGTTTTGAATTAAATAATGAGCATGACCAAATATTCTGGTGAATGGTGTGAAGTGTTTGTGTGACACCCTTAATTGCATATTTACTCTGATTGATATATGTTGCTATTTTAATTAAATATTTGGGGTAATTTAGAAGGGTGTTACAGATAACATTATCAATACTTAAATCTAAATAGAGAATAAATATATTAAATCTGAACCGGCAAATTATGTCCTGACACATGCTAACTTTTCTAATTTATTTGTGCCACATCATCCCATTATCATATGTGGCACCTCCCTAAACTTATTTTCAAACGGTTAAATATATTAGTTATTGTCCGGTAGAGGTCACGAGTTCAACTTCTTGCAAAGACAAAAGAAATGCAATATTTATTCTCTATTGAAAGTTGATAAAAAAAATTTAAGAACTTATTTAAGTCCTATGAAAATGAAAACAATTTTTAGTCTCATAATAAAAGTGATAACATTATCAATACTTAAATCGCAAACAAAAAAATAGATAATCGATTATGTAGTAACAATTATAAAAATACAACTTTTGGGCCTCTCTTAGAACAAATTGTACATATATAGTAGATCGATATCTATATATCTATATAATATATTAAATCTGAAGCAACAAATTATATCAGGACACATGCCAACTTTTCCAATTTATTTGTGCCACGTCATCCCATTATCCTATGTGGCACCTCCCTAACTCATTTTCAAAAGGTCAAATGCATTAATTATTCTCTATTAGAGGTCACGAGTTCAACTCCTTGCAAAGACAAAATAATAAACGTCCAATCAATAGTGAAAAATAACAACACTTGGAATATTTAAATACCAAAATCATCGTCCAACCGATACATACTCATTCACAAGTCATACTCGCTCCCTTTCTTGACTACAAATTCAATATAAAATAGAGAATTTTATCTAGGAGTTTAATGGTGACCTTCATGAATGGTTATATAAAGTGTGAGTAGTTTGAATGTGAAGTGTTTTACGTCCACGAAATAATGAAGAACAAATATTCTCAGAGATGTTGAAAAAAGGAAAGGAAATATTAAAAAAATTATTGAAATTCATTACACTTATTTTACGTTTTAAAATTCAATTGTGATGTCTTATTTGCATATCTATGATTCAAACATATTTATCTTCACTTAAACTTTTACTATCTCTTTTTAATATGTTTATAGTATCGTCTCAATTACAATATTTTTATAATAAACAAAATCAAAATCTACATTTTATAATACTACATCCAAAATTCATATTCGCCATGTGCATCGCGTGAGTCTCTCTCTAGTAATATATTAAATCTGAAGTAGCGGCTTATATCCTGACATGTGCTAATTTTTCTAATTTATTTGTCCCACATCTTTCCATTGTCCTATGTGATACCTTTCTAAATTGATTTTCAAAAGGTCAAATGCATTAGTGATTCTCTCTTAGAGGTCACGAGTTCAACTCCTTGCAAACACAAAAAAATCAATATTTATTCTCTATTGAAAGTCACAAGTTCAATTTTCGTAAAAACAAAAAATATTTAGGAATCTAAAGACTAAAATTAAAATTTTGTTTTCTTTAACATCATAAAAAGAATAAACGATATTAAAATTGAGTTACATACTATTTTCTTGAAAACTCATTCTCTTACATGTTAGAATATTAAAGATTATGATGTGACACTCTTATAAATTTTTTTTAAAACTTATCCATTCAATATATAATGTTGCATTGTTATACAAATTGTACATATATAGTTGATCGAGACACATATCTATATAATTTATGAAATCTGAAGCAACAAATTATATCACGACACATACTAGCTTTTCTAATTTATTTGTCCGACATCATCCCGTTGTCCTATGTGGCACCGCCCTAAACTCATTTTCAAAACGTCAAATGCATTATTTATTCTCTATTAGTGGTTATGAGTTTAACTCTTTGCAAAGATAAAACAATAATCATCCAATCGATAGTAAAAATAAAATACTCCTAGCATATTTAAATACCAAAATCATTGTCCAACCGATACATACTCATTCACAAGTCATACTCGCTCCCTTTCTTGACTACAAATTCAATATAAAATAGAGAATTTTATCTAGTAATATATTAAATCTGAAGTGGCAAATTATATCATGACAAATGCTAAGTTTTCTAATTTATTAGTGTCACATCATCACATTGGCATATGTGCCACCTCCCTAAACTCATTTTCAAAAGATCAAATACATTAGTTATTCTCCAATAGAGGTTACGAGTTCTACTCCTCGCAAAGACAAAAAAATTACAATATTTATTTTCTATTGGAAGTCGATAAAATTAATTTTAAAATTAATTTTATTCGTATGAAAATGAAAACCATTTTTAGTCTTTTAATTAAAGTGATAATGTAACACCCCGATTTAAAAATAAGATAATTATTTAATTTAAGTTAATATTATATTTATTAATTTAATTAAATAATTGAAATTATTGGATTATTATTATTATTATAATTGGAATAATAATTATTGGAAAATATATAAGTTGGAAATAAGAAAAAAAGTCCCATTTGGAAAATAAAGGGTTTCACGTGAAAAGCAGAGAAGCGGCTGAAAAGAGGAAAAGGGCAAAGGGGACAGAGCAAGAGGAAGAAGGTTGGAGAAGAGAAAAGCTTAAAGCTTAAAGATTCGCCGGATTAACTCAGGTAAGGGGGTTTATCGTCGTTTAATGGGTATTATGGGTTAGCATGTAATGGGTAGTGATAAACCGTTAAATTGACCCTAATTTGGGATTTGGAATGCTGAGAAATTGTGATGAATAAGTTGTGTGAAAACTGTAATTGAATCGATAATGGTGTGTGTCGTAAATTGCTGGACATGTAGCTTTTTACGGAATTGGAATCGGAGGTCCGGAAGTCCTCCAACGGCGGAAAATGCGGAGAATTCTGCATTCTGCTTTGTGTTAGCGCAGGAACAACTTTCTGTCTTGCGTTAACCGGTTAACCCAGGGCGTTAACCGGTTAACACTGTTATAAATTGTGAAAAACTGCTGTTTTGTCTGCGTTAACCGGTTAACCCAGGGCGTTAACCGGTTAACACTGTTAAGTTTTGGGCAGGAAGCGTGTTTGTGCTGTGTTAACCGGTTAACCCAGGGCGTTAACCGGTTAACACTGTTGAAAAGTGGAAAAATGGATATTTTAAATGTTATGTGTATATGTGATGATTGGCCTATATCGGTGTGTGATATAGTAGGGATTATTCCCGCTGTTTTGAGCAGTATAGGTATTAGTAGAGTGTGCTAATACTGTGATTAATTAATTGACACGATATGATGTTTGATGAATGTGTGGATGATGTATGATGGTATGCATAATGCTATGAGTGTATATATTACGCAGGTGTTTGTGAATGGACTATTTTATGGCTTAGAGTGTGAGCATATGTCCATTGTGGATTATTGTTGATGATGTTGCATTGCTAGGTGAATTAGCATGCATATTGTGGCCTTTATGGTGGTAGCTAATTCCCATGGTGAGGAATTAGTGATGTTAGTCATTTTGGACTGTTGTTGATGTTTGCATGCTAGGTGAATTAGCGTGCATAGCATGGCCCTTGGGGTGGTAGCTAATTCCCATGGTGAGGAATTAGTGATGTGAGTCACTAGGTCTCAAATGAGTGGGACTAGTGAGCTTGGTAGCCGTACCTGGATTTGGTCGGTGAAGTTGAACTATATGTTCACGAATAGTCGGTACCGCATGCATGGAGTTTCATTGCATAGTGTATGTATGGCGTATAATATGAATGGAGGTATTCCAGTATGATACGTGTGTTTGTGTTGATATTGAGTATGAGTTGCATTGGTATTGAGTATGATATTTGAGTTGATGTGCCGTTACTGAATGTGTGATGTGATTAGGGTGATTAATGTGTTAAATTACTTAACATGACATGATATTTTATAATGCTTATTATATCGATTGAGGAACTCACCCTTACAACTATTTTTCAGGTAACGAGCAGTGATTGAGTAGAAGCTAGTGCTTGGAGTCTAGTGTAGTCTCCTTAGTGGGTCATGCTCTGGTAGATGTAACATCGGGATGGGATGTTTTAAAAGTTTATTGTTGGTTGTGAACCAGTTTACATGTAATATGCTACATGTTTTGAATGATCGATTTGATCTCTATCCGCTGCGTACTGTGCAATGCTTTATGTTTTGAATTAAATAATGAGCATGACCAAATATTCTGGTGAATGGTGTGAAGTGTTTGTGTGACACCCTTAATTGCATATTTACTCTGATTGATATATGTTGCTATTTTAATTAAATATTTGGGGTAATTTAGAAGGGTGTTACAGATAACATTATCAATACTTAAATCTAAATAGAGAATAAATATATTAAATCTGAACCGGCAAATTATGTCCTGACACATGCTAACTTTTCTAATTTATTTGTGCCACATCATCCCATTATCATATGTGGCACCTCCCTAAACTTATTTTCAAACGGTTAAATATATTAGTTATTGTCCGGTAGAGGTCACGAGTTCAACTTCTTGCAAAGACAAAAGAAATGCAATATTTATTCTCTATTGAAAGTCGATAAAAAAAATTTAAGAACTTATTTAAGTCCTATGAAAATGAAAACAATTTTTAGTCTCTTAATAAAAGTGATAACATTATCAATACTTAAATCGCAAACAAAAAAATAGATAATCGATTATGTAGTAACAATTATAAAAATACAACTTTTGGGCCTCTCTTAGAACAAATTGTACATATATAGTAGATCGATATCTATATATCTATATAATATATTAAATCTGAAGCAACAAATTATATCAGGACACATGCCAACTTTTCCAATTTATTTGTGCCACGTCATCCCATTATCCTATGTGGCACCTCCCTAACTCATTTTCAAAAGGTCAAATGCATTAATTATTCTCTATTAGAGGTCACGAGTTCAACTCCTTGCAAAGACAAAATAATAAACGTCCAATCAATAGTGAAAAATAACAACACTTGGAATATTTAAATACCAAAATCATCGTCCAACCGATACATACTCATTCACAAGTCATACTCGCTCCCTTTCTTGACTACAAATTCAATATAAAATAGAGAATTTTATCTAGGAGTTTAATGGTGACCTTCATGAATGGTTATATAAAGTGTGAGTAGTTTGAATGTGAAGTGTTTTACGTCCACGAAATAATGAAGAACAAATATTCTCAGAGATGTTGAAAAAAAGGAAAGGAAATATTAAAAAAAATTATTGAAATTCATTACACTTATTTTACGTTTTAAAATTCAATTGTGATGTCTTATTTGCATATCTATGATTCAAACATATTTATCTTCACTTAAACTTTTACTATCTCTTTTTAATATGTTTATAGTATCGTCTCAATTACAATTTTTTTTATAATAAACAAATTCAAAATCTACATTTTATAATACTACATCCAAAATTCATATTCGCCATGTGCATCGCGCGAGTCTCTCTCTAGTAATATATTAAATCTGAAGTAGCGGCTTATATCACGACATGTGCTAATTTTTCTAATTTTATTTGTCCCACATCTTTCCATTGTCCTATGTGATACCTTTCTAAATTGATTTTCAAAAGGTCAAATGCATTAGTGATTCTCTCTTAGAGGTCACGAGTTCAACTACTTGCAAACACAAAAAAATCAATATTTATTCTCTATTGAAAGTCACAAGTTCAATTTTCGTAAAAACAAAAAATATTTAGGAATCTAAAGACTAAAATTAAAATTTTGTTTTCTTTAACATCATAAAAAGAATAAACGATATTAAAATTGAGTTACATACTATTTTCTTGACAACTCATTCTCTTACATGTTAGAATATTAAAGATTATGATGTGACACTGTTATAAATTTTTTTTAAAACTTATCCATTCAATATATAATGTTGCATTGTTATACAAATTGTACATATATAGTTGATCGAGACACATATCTATATAATTTATGAAATCTGAAGCAACAAATTATATCACGACACATACTAGCTTTTCTAATTTATTTGTCCGACATCATCCCGTTGTCCTATGTGGCACCGCCCTAAACTCATTTTCAAAACGTCAAATGCATTATTTATTCTCTATTAGAGGTTATGAGTTCAACTCTTTGCAAAGATAAAACAATAATCGTTCAATCGATAGTAAAAATGAAATACTCCTGGCATATTTAAATACCAAAATCATTGTCCAACCGATAGAGACTCATTCAACAGTCATACTCACTCCCTTTCTAGACTACAAAATCAATATAAAATAGAGAACTTTATCTAGTAATATATTAAATCTGAAGTGGCAAATTATATCATGACAAATGCTAAGTTTTCTAATTTATTAGTGTCACATCATCACATTGGCATATGTGCCACCTCCCTAAACTCATTTTCAAAAGATCAAATACATTAGTTATTCACCAATAGAGGTTACGAGTTCTACTCCTCGCAAAGACAAAAAAAATTACAATATTTATTTTCTATTGGAAGTCGATAAAATTAATTTTAAATTTAATTTAATTCGTATGAAAATGAAAACCATTTTTAGTCTTTTAATTAAAGTGATAACATTATCAATACTTAAATCTAAATAGAGAATAAATATATTAAATCTGAACCGGCAAATTATGTCCTGACACATGCTAACTTTTCTAATTTATTTGTGCCACATCATCCCATTATCATATGTGGCACCTCCCTAAACTTATTTTCAAAAGGTTAAATATATTAGTTATTGTCCGGTAGAGGTCACGAGTTCAACTTCTTGCAAAGACAAAAGAAATGCAATATTTATTCTCTATTGAAAGTCGATAAAAAAAATTTAAGAACTTATTTAAGTCCTATGAAAATGAAAACAATTTTTAGTCTCTTAATAAAAGTGATAACATTATCAATACTTAAATCGCAAACAAAAAAATAGATAATCGATTATGTAGTAACAATTATAAAAATACAACTTTTGGGCCTCTCTTAGAACAAATTGTACATATATAGTAGATCGATATCTATATATCTATATAATATATTAAATCTGAAGCAACAAATTATATCAGGACACATGCCAACTTTTCCAATTTATTTGTGCCGCGTCATCCCATTATCCTATGTGGCACCTCCCTAACTCATTTTCAAAAGGTCAAATGCATTAATTATTCTCTATTAGAGGTCACGAGTTCAACTCCTTGCAAAGACAAAATAATAAACGTCCAATCAATAGTGAAAAATAACAACACTTGGAATATTTAAATACCAAAATCATCGTCCAACCGATACATACTCATTCACAAGTCATACTCGCTCCCTTTCTTGACTACAAATTCAATATAAATAAGAGAATTTTATCTAGGAGTTTAATGGTGACCTTCATGAATGGTTATATAAAGTGTGAGTAGTTTGAATGTGAAGTGTTTTACGTCCACGAAATAATGAAGAACAAATATTCTCAGAGATGTTGAAAAAAAGGAAAGGAAATATTAAAAAAAATTATTGAAATTCATTACACTTATTTTACGTTTTAAAATTCAATTGAGATGTCTTATTTGCATATCTATGATTCAAACATATTTATCTTCACTTAAACTTTTACTATCTCTTTTTAATATGTTTATAGTATCGTCTCAATTACAAATTTTTTATAATAAACAAAATCAAAATCTACATTTTATAATACTACATCCAAAATTCATATTCGCCATGTGCATCGCGCGAGTCTCTCTCTAGTAATATATTAAATCTGAAGTAGCGGCTTATATCCTGACATGTGCTAATTTTTCTAATTTATTTGTCCCACATCTTTCCATTGTCCTATGTGATACCTTTCTAAATTGATTTTCAAAAGGTCAAATGCATTAGTGATTCTCTCTTAGAGGTCACGAGTTCAACTCCTTGCAAACACAAAAAAATCAATATTTATTCTCTATTGAAAGTCACAAGTTCAATTTTTGTAAAAACAAAAAATATTTAGGAATCTAAAGACTAAAATTAAAATTTTGTTTTCTTTAACATCATAAAAAGAATAAACGATATTAAAATTGAGTTACATACTATTTTCTTGACAACTCATTCTCTTACATGTTAGAATATTAAAGATTATGATGTGACACTCTTATAAATTTTTTTTAAAACTTATCTATTCAATATATAATGTTGCATTGTTATACAAATTGTACATATATAGTTGATCGAGACACATATCTATATAATTTATGAAATCTGAAGCAACAAATTATATCACGACACATACTAGCTTTTCTAATTTATTTGTCCGACATCATCCCGTTGTCCTATCTGGCACCGCCCTAAACTCATTTTCAAAACGTCAAATGCATTATTTATTCTCTATTAGTGGTTATGAGTTCAACTCTTTGCAAAGATAAAACAATAATCGTCCAATCGATAGTAAAAATGAAATACTCCTAGCATATTTAAATACCAAAATCATTGTCCAACCGATACATACTCATTCACAAGTCATACTCGCTCCCTTTCTTGACTACAAATTCAATATAAAATAGAGAATTTTATCTAGTAATATATTAAATCTGAAGTGGCAAATTATATCATGACAAATGCTAAGTTTTCTAATTTATTAGTGTCACATCATCACATTGGCATATGTGCCACCTCCCTAAACTCATTTTCAAAAGATCAAATACATTAGTTATTCTCCAATAGAGGTTACGAGTTCTACTCCTCGCAAAGACAAAAAAAATTACAATATTTATTTTCTATTGGAAGTCGATAAAATTAATTTTAAAATTAATTTAATTCGTATGAAAATGAAAACCATTTTTAGTCTTTTAATTAAAGTGATAACATTATCAATACTTAAATCTAAATAGAGAATAAATATATTAAATCTGAACCGGCAAATTATGTCCTGACACATGCTAACTTTTCTAATTTATTTGTGCCACATCATCCCATTATCATATGTGGCACCTCCCTAAACTTATTTTCAAAAGGTTAAATATATTAGTTATTGTCCGGTAGAGGTCACGAGTTCAACTTCTTGCAAAGACAAAAGAAATGCAATGTTTATTCTCTATTGAAAGTCGATAAAAAAATTTAAGAACTTATTTAAGTCCTATGAAAATGAAAACAATTTTTAGTCTCTTAATAAAAGTGATAACATTATCAATACTTAAATCGCAAACAAAAAAATAGAAAATCGATTATGTAGTAACAATTATAAAAATACAACTTTTGGGCCTCTCTTAGAACAAATTGTACATATATAGTAGATCGATATCTATATATCTATATAATATATTAAATCTGAAACAACAAATTATATCAGGACACATGCCAACTTTTCCAATTTATTTGTGCCGCGTCATCCCATTATCCTATGTGGCACCTCCCTAACTCATTTTCAAAAGGTCAAATGCATTAATTATTCTCTATTAGAGGTCACGAGTTCAACTCCTTGCAAAGACAAAATAATAAACGTCCAATCAATAGTGAAAAATAACAACACTTGGAATATTTAAATACCAAAATCATCGTCCAACCGATACATACTCATTCACAAGTCATACTCGCTCCCTTTCTTGACTACAAATTCAATATAAAATAGAGAATTTTATCTAGGAGTTTAATGGTGACCTTCATGAATGGTTATATAAAGTGTGAGTAGTTTGAATGTGAAGTGTTTTACGTCCACGAAATAATGAAGAACAAATATTCTCAGAGATGTTGAAAAAAAGGAAAGGAAATATTAAAAAAAATTATTGAAATTCATTACACTTATTTTACGTTTTAAAATTCAATTGAGATGTCTTATTTGCATATCTATGATTCAAACATATTTATCTTCACTTAAACTTTTACTATCTCTTTTTAATATGTTTATAGTATCGTCTCAATTACAAATTTTTTATAATAAACAAAATCAAAATCTACATTTTATAATACTACATCCAAAATTCATATTCGCCATGTGCATCGCGCGAGTCTCTCTCTAGTAATATATTAAATCTGAAGTAGCGGCTTATATCCTGACATGTGCTAATTTTTCTAATTTATTTGTCCCACATCTTTCCATTGTCCTATGTGATACCTTTCTAAATTGATTTTCAAAAGGTCAAATGCATTAGTGATTCTCTCTTAGAGGTCACGAGTTCAACTCCTTGCAAACACAAAAAAATCAATATTTATTCTCTATTGAAAGTCACAAGTTCAATTTTCGTAAAAACAAAAAATATTTAGGAATCTAAAGACTAAAATTAAAATTTTGTTTTCTTTAACATCATAAAAAGAATAAACGATATTAAAATTGAGTTACATACTATTTTCTTGACAACTCATTCTCTTACATGTTAGAATATTAAAGATTATGATGTGACACTCTTATAAAATTTTTTTTAAAACTTATCCATTCAATATATAATGTTGCATTGTTATACAAATTGTACATATATAGTTGATCGAGACACATATCTATATAATTTATGAAATCTGAAGCAACAAATTATATCACGACACATACTAGCTTTTCTAATTTATTTGTCCGACATCATCCCGTTGTCCTATGTGGCACCGCCCTAAACTCATTTTCAAAACGTCAAATGCATTATTTATTCTCTATTAGTGGTTATGAGTTCAACTCTTTGCAAAGATAAAACAATAATCGTCCAATCGATAGTAAAAATGAAATACTCCTAGCATATTTAAATACCAAAATCATTGTCCAACCGATAGAGACTCATTCAACAGTCATACTCACTCCCTTTCTAGACTACAAAATCAATATAAAATAGAGAACTTTATCTAGTAATATATTAAATCTGAAGTGGCAAATTATATCATGACAAATGCTAAGTTTTCTAATTTATTAGTGTCACATCATCACATTGGCATATGTGCCACCTCCCTAAACTCATTTTCAAAAGATCAAATACATTAGTTATTCACCAATAGAGGTTACGAGTACTACTCCTCGCAAAGACAAAAAAAATTACAATATTTATTTTCTATTGGAAGTCGATAAAATTAATTTTAAATTTAATTTAATTCGTATGAAAATGAAAACCATTTTTAGTCTTTTAATTAAAGTGATAACATTATCAATACTTAAATCTAAATAGAGAATAAATATATTAAATCTGAACCGGCAAATTATGTCCTGACACATGCTAACTTTTCTAATTTATTTGTGCCACATCATCCCATTATCATATGTGGCACCTCCCTAAACTTATTTTCAAAAGGTTAAATATATTAGTTATTGTCCGGTAGAGGTCACGAGTTCAACTTCTTGCAAAGACAAAAGAAATGCAATATTTATTCTCTATTGAAAGTCGATAAAAAAAATTTAAGAATTTATTTAAGTCCTATGAAAATGAAAACAATTTTTAGTCTCTTAATAAAAGTGATAACATTATCAATACTTAAATCGCAAACAAAAAAATAGATAATCGATTATGTAGTAACAATTATAAAAATACAACTTTTGGGCCTCTCTTAGAACAAATTATACATATATAGTAGATCGATATCTATATATCTATATAATATATTAAATCTGAAGCAACAAATTATATCAGGACACATGCCAACTTTTCCAATTTATTTGTGCCACGTCATCCCATTATCCTACGTGGCACCTCCCTAACTCATTTTCAAAAGGTCAAATGCATTAATTATTCTCTATTAGAGGTCACGAGTTCAACTCCTTGCAAAGACAAAATAATAAACGTCCAATCAATAGTGAAAAATAACAACACTTGGAATATTTAAATACCAAAATCATCGTCCAACCGATACATACTCATTCACAAGTCATACTCGCTCCCTTTCTTGACTACAAATTCAATATAAAATAGAGAATTTTATCTAGGAGTTTAATGGTGACCTTCATGAATGGTTATATAAAGTGTGAGTAGTTTGAATGTGAAGTGTTTTATGTCCACGAAATAATGAAGAACAAATATTCTCAGAGATGTTGACAAAAAGGAAAGGAAATATTAAAAAAAATTATTGAAATTCATTACACTTATTTTACGTTTTAAAATTCAATTGTGATGTCTTATTTGCATATCTATGATTCAAACATATTTATCTTTACTTAAACTTTTACTATCTCTTTTTAATATGTTTATAGTATCGTCTCAATTACAAATTTTTTATAATAAACAAAATCAAAATCTACATTTTATAATACTACATCCAAAATTCATATTCGCCATGTGCATCGCGCGAGTCTCTCTCTAGTAATATATTAAATCTGAAGTAGCGGCTTATATCATGACATATGCTAATTTTTCTAATTTATTTGTCCCACATCTTCCCATTGTCCTATGTGATACCTTTCTAAATTGATTTTCAAAAGGTCAAATGCATTAGTGATTCTCTCTTAGAGGTCACGAGTTCAACTCCTTGCAAACACAAAAAAATCAATATTTATTCTCTATTGAAAGTCACAAGTTCAATTTTCGTAAAAACAAAAATATTTAGGAATCTAAAGACTAAAATTAAAATTTTGTTTTCTTTAACATCATAAAAAGAATAAACGATATTAAAATTTAGTTACATACTATTTTCTTGACAACTCATTCTCTTACATGTTAGAATATTAAAGATTATGATGTGACACTCTTATAAAAAAAAATTTAAAACTTATCCATTCAATATATAATGTTGCATTGTTATACAAATTGTACATATATAGTTGATCGAGACACATATCTATATAATTTATGAAATCTGAAGCAACAAATTATATCACGACACATACTAGCTTTTCTAATTTATTTGTCCGACATCATCCCGTTGTCCTATGTGGCACCGCCCTAAACTCATTTTCAAAACGTCAAATGCATTATTTGTTCTCTATTAGTGGTTATGAGTTCAACTCTTTGCAAAGACAAAACAATAATCGTCCAATCGATAGTAAAAATGAAATACTCCTAGCATATTTAAATACCAAAATCATTGTCCAACCGATACATACTCATTCACAAGTCATACTCGCACCCTTTCTTGACTACAAATTCAATATAAAATAGAGAATTTTATCTAGTAATATATTAAATCTGAAGTGGAAAATTATATCATGACAAATGCTAAGTTTTCTAATTTATTAGTGTCACATCATCACATTGGCATATGTGCCACCTCCCTAAACTCATTTTCAAAAGATCAAATACATTAGTTATTCTCCAATAGAGGTTACGAGTTCTACTCCTCGCAAAGACAAAAAAAATTACAATATTTATTTTCTATTGGAAGTCGATAAAATTAATTTTATAATTAATTTAATTCGTATGAAAATGAAAACCATTTTTAGTCTTTTAATTAAAGTGATAACATTATCAATACTTAAATCTAAATAGAGAATAAATATATTAAATCTGAACCGACAAATTATGTCCTGACACATGCTAAATTTTCTAATTTATTTGTGCCACATCATCCCATTATCATATGTGGCACCTCCCTAAACTTATTTTCAAAAGGTTAAATATATTAGTTATTGTCCGGTAGAGGTCACGAGTTCAACTTCTTGCAAAGACAAAAGAAATGCAATATTTATTCTCTATTGAAAGTCGATAAAAAAAATTTAAGAACTTATTTAAGTCCTATGAAAATGAAAACAATTTTTAGTCTCTTAATAAAAGTGATAACATTATCAATACTTAAATTGCAAACAAAAAAATAGACAATCGATTATGTAGTAACAATTATAAAAATACAACTTTTGGGCCTCTCTTAGAACAAATTGTACATATATAGTAGATCGATATCTATATATCTATATAATATATTAAATCTGAAGCAACAAATTATATCAGGACACATGCCAACTTTTCCAATTTATTTGTGCCACGTCATCCCATTATCCTATGTGGCACCTCCCTAACTCATTTTCAAAAGGTCAAATGCATTAATTATTCTCTATTAGAGGTCACGAGTTCAACTCCTTGCAAAGACAAAATAATAAACGTTCAATCAATAGTGAAAAATAACAACACTTGGAATATTTAAATACCAAAATCATCGTCCAACCGATACATACTCATTCACAAGTCATACTCGCTCCCTTTCTTGACTACAAATTCAATATAAAATAGAGAATTTTATCTAGGAGTTTAATGGTGACCTTCATGAATGGTTATATAAAGTGTGAGTAGTTTGAATGTGAAGTGTTTTACGTCCACGAAATAATGAAGAACAAATATTCTCAGAGATGTTGTAAAAAAGGAAAGGAAATATTAAAAAAAATTATTGAAATTCATTACACTTATTTTATGTTTTAAAATTCAATTGTGATGTCTTATTTGCATATCTATGATTCAAACATATTTATCTTCACTTAAACTTTTACTATCTCTTTTTAATATGTTTATAGTATCGTCTCAATTACAAATTTTTTATAATAAACAAAATCAAAATCTACATTTTATAATACTACATCCAAAAGTCATATTCGCCATGTGCATCGCGCGAGTCTCTCTCTAGTAATATATTAAATCTGAAGTAGCGGCTTATATCACGACATATGCTAATTTTTCTAATTTATTTGTCCCACATCTTCCCATTGTCCTATGTGATACCTTTCTAAATTGATTTTCAAAAGGTCAAATGCATTAGTGATTCTCTCTTAGAGGTCACGAGTTCAACTCCTTGCAAACACAAAAAAAATCAATATTTATTCTCTATTGAAAGTCACAAGTTCAATTTTCGTAAAAACAAAAAATATTTAGGAATCTAAAGACTAAAATTAAAATTTTGTTTTCTTTAACATCATAAAAAGAATAAACGATATTAAAATTGAGTTACATACTATTTTCTTGACAACTCATTCTCTTACATGTTAGAATATTAAAGATTATGATGTGACACTCTTATAAAAAAAAAAATTAAAACTTATCCATTCAATATATAATGTTGCATTGTTATACAAATTGTACATATATAGTTGATCGAGACACATATCTATATAATTTATGAAATCTGAAGCAACAAATTATATCACGACACATACTAGCTTTTCTAATTTATTTGTCCGACATCATACCGTTGTCCTATGTGGCACCGCCCTAAACTCATTTTCAAAACGTCAAATGCATTATTTATTCCCTATTAGAGGTTATGAGTTCAACTCTTTGCAAAGATAAAACAATAATCGTCCAATCGATAGTAAAAATGAAATACTCCTAGCATATTTAAATACCAAAATCATTGTCCAACCGATAGAGACTCATTCAACAGTCATACTCACTCCCTTTCTAGACTACAAAATCAATATAAAATAGAGAACTTTATCTAGTAATATATTAAATCTGAAGTGGCAAATTATATCATGACAAATGCTAAGTTTTCTAATTTATTAGTGTCACATCATCACATTGGCATATGTGCCACCTCCCTAAACTCATTTTCAAAAGATCAAATACATTAGTTATTCTCCAATAGAGGTTACGACTTCTACTCCTCGCAAAGACAAAAAAAATTACAAGAAAAAGAGGATAATCCCCAGCGGATAGGTGGTGTTCAGGCCATGGTTATCCCTGTGTTACCATTTATTTTGGTATCCAGGTCGACGTTTCTGTTTCGGTGATCAGGCCGACTTTCTCCGTACCAGACGGGTTCTTCTTTTGAGATTGTTTCTTTGCCGATTCTGACAGGCATTGTTAATTATTTTCCCATCAGAGTGCAAATTGTTCGTCTGTTCTTGGTATTCAATCACTCTTCACCCTGATCATCTGAAAGCCGAGGCTGTTCATATCGACAGGTTCACAGTGGATTGAATAGGGGCAGCTGTAACACCTCAAAATTTGCCCTCCTCTCTTGGGACTAGCTTAGCATATTGCATTTCATTTTTAGGTCATTAGTCATTGCACTTTGCATATCATGTGGCTACATCGAGCAAGTCATCCTCCTAGGTCTTGATCAGAAGATAAAGAGGTTAAGATTCAAGCCTGAGGGTTTCATTGAATTGATCACTAGCCATCTGAGGGTTTGTGCTTCAAATTAGGGTTTTTTGATTCTTCAAGGGGATTGAGCTTCATCTTGGTTGAAATGGTACATCATCATCATCATGGTCTTGTCATCACCAAGGGATTCATTATGCTTGATCATATTCCTTGAGATTAGGGTTTTGACCTCTGGTCAACCCTAATCATCTGCATTGTGCCAATCAGGGTTTTGCAAGGAGATGAGGGTTTCAATGGATATGGGGATCATCAAAGGGTTTCATTGAGCTTATGGAAGCTAGGGTTTCATCATTGAGCCATTTTCATCAGGAGATTGAAGCTCAAGTTGATCAATGCATAGCCAATTCATCTATCAGTCAGAAAAAGTCAACTGAGGTCAACTGGTGGATTTGGAGGTGGGAGAGGGTTATAGACACTTCATTCATGTCCAAACAAGTTTCATTTGACATTTCAAACATCAAGAATGAAGATAATAAAGTCAGATGAAAACTTTCCAAAAATAGAAAGTGACTTGTAATTCAAAATTGCCAAAAATGGAAAGGTTTTCTCCTTGAAATTACATGTCCAAAAATGCTTCAAATGAAATTTTGTCCAACATGAAAGTTGTAGATCTTGCTCTCACCTTTCCAAAAAGTCCAAGAACATGAATGTCTCATGTGTGGTTGGCAAGTTATGATCAAATCATTGTCCAAAAAAGTTGAACTTCAAAGGTGCATAACTTTTGATTCCAAAGGCCAAATGGAGTGAGACCTTTTTGAGCAAATTTATTTTGATGTTCTCTATCATATTCAAGCATTACATTTCATGAATTTTTCTCACACAAAAAGTGCATTTTTCAAGTGGATTTAATTTGAAAATTGGAGGGAAAAAAGTGATTTTGAGAATTATGCCTTGTTTTCACATGATTCCACTTGCATTAGCTCACAAATATCATTTGAAACTTGCTCCAAAACAGAAAATGCACTGTTACATTGGTTTTGTATGAGTGAGGGTGAATTGGCCATTTTACCATTTAGCATGAAAACTTGATTTGGCTTAAACACTTGCCATTACACTAATCATGATTACCAGCATGTTTAACATCACATATATAAGTTAAATCATAATTGTTTTTTGATTAACCATAACAGAATCAAGATCTAGATCTGAAAATCACCAAATTCTTCAACTTCTTCTTTCACTTTTTTTGCAATTTTCTTCACAAACCTTGCCAAGATCTTCATCAATTCATCATCTACATGCATTATTGAAGCTGTTGGAAGCAAGATTTCATCCTTTTCAAGCTGAATTCGTGGACTGTTAAAGAGAGCTTCAACAATGGCAATTCGAGTTTTGAGCTAGATCCTTCACAATCAACATCCAAACCTTGTTCCATTCATCAATTCAAGCATCAAGGAGCATCTGTTTTGGCATTACAAGGCTTACAACGCACGATTTCACCACTGCAATTCCAAGAAGGTGAGTTTTCGACTTCGATGATTCTTGCAATTGATGAATGCTTTGGATAGATCTTTCTTAGTAGAGTATGTTGCAAGTTGAATCACTGAATTTGGTTGAGAAACAAGGAAGTTATGTTGATTTGAACTTTCATGCACAAATATGTTTTTCATCGAATCTCTTTATCTAGGAATAATTAAGCTAAATTAATTTGTGATTCATGATGTACGTTAGAAGACGGTTCTAGTGATATATGGTTTGTGGATTTCTGTGAGAAATTGTTCATGAGCTAGGTTTTGGTGAAGAACATGTATGAACACTTGAGAAATTTTCCAGAATTCTGTTTTTGATTCATGTTTCGCTGGATTGCATGGTTGTTGGTGTTATGGCGCTGGACATTGGACCACGTGTCCACTCCCTCACTGTAGCGCGCGCTGAATTTAAAAGCGCTCCCCCTTCGATTCTGGCTTCAGCACATTCTCATCTTTGCCTTTTGCAATTTTTCTTCATATACCATGCCTTGTCCACATGCTTGTTCCATTCATTTTTATTTTTTTCTTCACATTACAAAATGCATAACTCATGAAATATTAATCCAAATTGATTGAGATTTTTTGTGCCATGATCCTTGTAATGCCTAGTATTTTTTGGTGATTTTTGTGAAAATTGTGCACGTGTGGATTTCTGTTTTGGTTAGGGTTTATGTGAACATGTCCTTTGTTGCACCTTGCTTACTATTTTGATCATGAAATGATGATGCTTAACTGGATGGAGCTGAAATTTTGCATGTGTAATCTAGACACCTTAAGGAGCATTTTGGTATATAGTTTGTGATTTTTGCATTCCTGGATTGTGAGATATGCTATGATCATTAGAGGTGTGACAATTTGTGTCACACCATTTCATGTCCAAATTCTTGATTTTTGTTACCATGCCATATGAACTCAAAATGACCTGAATATTTGTATGAGGACACTTATGAATGTTGAGAATGCTTGTGAATTTTCCTGGAAATTTTGAGTGCAATTTCCTATTTGTTTGATGATTTCTCCCCTGTTTGGCCAATTGTGGATCTTTTGTGAGACATGATTTTATTTGATTTGTGAAATTCTTGTGGTTTATTGGATGGACTTGAAATTTTGTGGAGTGATTCTAGACACATTAAAGTTTGCCATGGTTTTGGTTTGGTGCATTTATCATGTTCCTACTCTGTTTTGTGCTTGCTTGAAGTTGATGCATGATTTGGTTCCTTGTTTGGACTTGTTTGAGCATGCTTTGACTTAGGGATTTTAATTGACTTGCTTCCCATTGTTCAATTGACTTGCAATTTGGTGTGATGATTTTTTGATGTGTTCTGGTTATCCATGAATTTTTTGGGGATTTATTGAAATGTTTGTGAGTTGATTTGAGTTGAATCTTTCTGTTTGGTCCTATGAGGTTCTAAATTGCATGCTTTGTACTCTTTGCCTCATGAAATGATAATGGTTGATGATATGAATGTGAAACCATTTGTATTTGATTATTAATTGATTGATCTTGATTTTGGATAAGTTTCATGTTCTGTTTTGACTTATTGCTCCCATTTTGACCCTAGTCTTGTACTAGTGGTTTGTGTTCTCACATTTGAGCTTTGTTTCAGGTCAAAGAGCACAATTGCTTATGCTTGATGATGTGCACTCAATTAGGATTGGTTTATTGCTTGTTTATGACTAACTTGAGTTTGTTTTGTAGGCATTGAGACTTATGTTTAGGCCTTGTGGCTTGCACCTTTGTGCATTGATGCTTGTTATCTGTCTGTGCTGTGGACTTGTAATTTTCTGTTTGACTTTTGTTTGTCTGGTGTACTGATTATGTTGGATTGATTTCAGGTACCTTAGTTGCTATAGTTCATTTTGAACTTGCTTGTGCTGCTGCTTGGTTGTGTAAACCAATTGAGGTAGAATTTCTTTTCTCCATGTAGTCTGGAAGACCTGGCCTATTACTTGGCCAGGCACCTGTCTGAAGTCCTCCTTAAGAGGCAATGCTTGTGATTGTTTATTTTTGTCCCCAAGCAGGAAAAGACCTTGAATAAGGCAATTGGCAGATACAAGAGATGTGCAATCCATCTCCTGTTATTCTCAGTCGAGTCATCCCTTTGCTCACACAACTAGTGTTGATGCATTGTGGATCCTAACCCAAGATCCTTGTACAGTTGTACAATTGAGTCAGTGTCATAAGTGTAGAAGGGTTCCCACTTTCTGAACCCACACTTCTTTGTCTGAAGCTCCCCCTGGCCAGGGATAAGAGCTGTGAGGCACACCCCTCACTCCCATTTCATCTGGCTTCACCCTAACTCTCGATGTTAGGGTTAAGAGCTAACATCACCTGATACAGTCGGTTTGCTTTTGCAGCCTAACCCTTTGTTTGAGCCCACTTCGTCTGGATATAGTATGTGCTAATTGTGAATGTTTGCTTTGTTCTGATTATGCTTGCATGCTTTGCTTTGCCTGTTTAGGATTAGCTTGCTGCCTGAGCAAGTTAGATGGCAACCTTAACTTAGGGATGATATGCATGATAACATCTAGGCTCGAGTTAGTCTCCCTAGTTGTGTCTCCCTCTGTATCTGGTTAGGCTAGTCTTTCTCCCCTGTTCAGGGGAACTATGTTGCCCTGATCCTCATACCAGATGAGGTACGTAGGCAGGAGGTCGCACGAGATCTCTCCGGGCACCCTTTTTTTCTTTTGTGTGTGTTTGCTTGACAGTTGCTAGGCTCGAGTTCCCGACTCCTTAGTAACTTGTTGTTTGTTTCTTCTTGTGTGTGTAGGAGATGGACATAAGCCCAGCGATTGGCAGTCCGTATCCTCTTGTTGTGTGCTTGGAGTCCGGTATAAGTCCATCAAGTGGCATCTGGTTTCCAGTGTGGGTTTGTTTGGTTCGGAAGCTGATGTAAGTCCAGCAATTGGCGTTCGGGTTCCATGTTTGCCTTTTGTGTTGTGTTTTTGTTTCGGCGTGCGTGAGCCGAACTACGGTGGCTCTGATTCTCGTTCCAGACGAGATACGTAGGCATAGGATGCGATATCCTAGCGAGCCCTCTCCCCTCTTCTCCCACCTGTGTTGTTTCAGTGTGTGTGTGTGTGATGTCTGTTTGTTTTAGCAACCTGTTCTTTCTTTTAGAGCGTGGATCCCGTCGAGTACGACGGATGCGTAGGGGTGCTAATACCTTCCCTTCGCATAACCGACTCCCGATCCCATTCTCTTTGGTCGCGAGACCATGCTTTTCCCAGGTTTACTTCGAGCGTTTCCTTTCCCTCTTTGGGATAAATAACGCACGGTGGCGGCTCTGTGTTGTTTTGTTTTAGCCAGCCGGGTTGTTTTTCGCGGATGCGACAGCTGGCGACTCTGCTGGGGAACTACAGAAGTTGACCTATTGCTGGTCCATCTTCCCTAAGCGAGTCTCTCCTAGCGTTCTAGGATAGTTTAGGTTGCTTGTGCTGCTATTTATTGCATTTATTATTCTGATTGTGTATATATTTGCATAAATACTTGCATGCATCATACTATCATGTTTATGTCCTCTGTACAGGTGGTTCCTCTGTTGTGGGGTGGGTGTTCTGAGGGGGGCTAAAACCCAGGCCCGAGTATACACCTAGGATTAGTGTGGTCTCACGTTCCTCACATGCTGGTTGGGCATGTTGTTCCGACGTGACATACCACAAGCCGGACGAGGTTCATCTGAGAGTGCTCTTCCTCAGTGGGGTTTTCCACTTTGGTTGGGTTACCTCTTTTGAGCTATTGACTTCGGTGACCGTTCTTTCCCGGATCTTTGGTTTAGACGATCTCAGGAGAGCTACAATGGCACATCCAAAAGGGCAAACCCATTGAGTATCTTTGCCCGATTGTCGAGACTATTATCCGCCTTAGGGTGACCTGATTAGAATTTACCTGTGAGGGGAGGGTGATTCTTACAGATGCATGTTCAGATGGTGACTTTGATGGTGATTGATGGTTCCGTGGATCAGAGTCCTATTTATAAGTCGGATTTATGGGCATTTATTTCCGAGACGCCGGAGTGCTGTCCGTGTTATTTATCAGTGGGGATCCGTTTATTTCAGGATTCCCCGGGCCAATTCAGAGATTGTTGTGGATATCTGTTCAGAGATTGTGTGATGATGATGATGGTGTATCTTTCAGTTCCGTTTATTTCGGAATCCCAAGTCGGATTTATGGTTACATATACCTCAGATGGTTGTGATCAGTTCAGAGATCAGGTTTCAGTGCAACAGATGTTCAGATGGCTTGGAGGATGGCAATGCATTGCATTCATTCATCAGCATCATTAACATTGTGCATTTACCTGCATCTAACACATGTTTATCCATATGCAGGGACATTTTTGATCGAGATCCTGGTTGAGAGACTCCTTGTTCAGATATGAGGCCCGGTATGAAGGACGATGTTGTCTACAGCTTCTTTGACCCAGAGATCAGTGTGCTGAAGGATATGATAGCATTGATTGCACCCGACCATGTGGGGATGTTTCGTGAGATGTATGGGGGTATTCTGAAGATGGTTTTCAGACTCACTGACAGAGATAGGAGTGTTATTCATACTCTTCTCCAGTTTTATGATCCTGGTTTGAGGTGTTTTGTCTTCCCAGATTACTTATTGGGGCCTTTGATGGAGGATTATGCTGGTATCTTGGGCATTCAGATCAGAAATCAGGTTCCTTTCTATGCTACTAAGGAAGAACCTGATATTGGTGGAATTTCCCGTGCTCTTTATTTGAGTCCGGAGATGGTTAAGTGGAGTCTGAAAGAGAAGGGGAAGTTGCTTGGTTTTCATATGAGTTTCCTAGAGGCTAAGGCGAAGGAACATGCTGAGTTGGGTAACTGGAAAGTTGTCTGTGCTTTGATTGCTGTGGGCATTTATGGGATTATTCTGTTTCCTAATCAGAAGAGCTTCGTGGATATTAATGCCATTCGCTTGTTTGTTCAGAGGAATCCCGTCCCTACCTTGATCGGAGATGTCTATTACTCGGTCCATAACAGGAACGAGAAGAGGCGTAGGGGATTGATTCGATGTTGCACTCAGCTGTTATACAAGTGGTTTATGGGATATTTGCCTACCAGGGGTGCTTTTGTTCTTCTTGACCATAATGTCAATTGGGCGACCAAGCTGATGGGTTTGCGGGCCAAAGACATAGCTTGGACTCACAGTAGTGGGGTTGGACAGGACTTCATTTGCAGTTGTGGGGGTTTTCCCAATGTGCCGCTTATAGGAGTTCAGGGTTGCATTAATTATAACCCTACACTTCTTAAGAGACAAATGGGATTCGCTATGGAGGTTCCTCCTCTAAAGAGTGAGATTCAGGAAACTTTGTACTTCCCGGTTGAGGGTAATCAGGCCAGGTTGAAGCAGGTATCTGATGCATGGCGCAGTATTCAAAGGAAAGGCAAGTTTTCTTGGGGCAGAGCCAATAACAGGTCTTTTCCTCCGTTTGATGACTGGCTCAGTAAAAGAGTGGAGCTCACTTGTCTACCGTTTCCTATGGTTGATCCTTGGTATCCGTTGATTGAGGAATCTCCTTCTTCTGTTGGTATGGAAGAGTTCTTAGAGATGAAGCGGGAGAGAGATCAGTTGCTTGCAGAGAAAATGGAATTGGAGATGAGTGTCGCTCGAGTTCAGATGGCTAATCAGGAGATCAAAGTAAGGATGGAAGATCAAGACAAGCGACATGCCCTGGAAGCAAAGCGCTTTGAGATGGATACCGCTTACTATGGTAAGGTCAGTCAGGCTTTGGCGTCGTCTACAAAGGAGCACGACATCACCAAGGAGAGATTGGCTAGAGCTTCAAAAGTCATTGAAGATCAGAAGAGGAGGCAAATCCTTGTGAGAGATCAGAGAGATGACAGAGTCAGAATCCTCATCGCTGAGTGGGAGGCAAAGATGAAGATTAAGGAAGCAGAGAACGTGAAGATCATCGCTGAGAGAGATCATTATATTGCTGAGAGGGATCATTATCTTGCTGAGAGAGATCATTACTTCAGGCAGATGAAGATTCACCAGAAGGAGGTGGGGAGATTACAGCAGGAGAACACCGAGCTTAGGTTCGCCGTAGAGTTTGCGAGGATGGTCGATGATATAGGGCCTTCTGTGGGACCCTCGTCAGGATAGACCTTTCATTTGTGTTGAATTACCGTCAAGCCTGTTGACGGAATTCACTTGCTTGTATTTCCTTTAGATTCTGGAGAATTGTATTTGATTTGTATCAGCTGTGATGTATGACTATGGCGCTTATTGTGCATTTTGCTATGTGATGATTGTTTTCATTCAGTGATCAATCTTCGAGCTTTATTTGCTTTACCGTATGCACTCACACAGCACACACATGGTTGGGGGTATTATGCTAAATCATATATCTCTGATCTGTATGATGAAATCAAATGTTGAATATCAGAATATTGCTGCTGGATTATTATTTGTCTCAATGAAGCCAGGATCGAGATACAAAGTGTTCCTCATGTGGATAAACACTACATTCATGCATGATCATAATAACGTGTTTTTATTTTGCAGGTATCAGTTCTAACGTGCTTGATTGTTTCAGGAATCATTGCTCATGCTCGTAGAGTTGTACCTTTGCACTCAACACGCCCTCACAGATACTTTACTCGACGCAATACTCCCAGACGGATGGATCTCCCAAACACGGATATTCTCGAGCTGAAAGATAAAATGAGCGAACTGATCAACATCATGCAAGGGTTTGCAGTTGGTCAGAAAGCGCTGGCGGACAAGGTTGAGAAGCTTGAGCGGGCTTCTGCTGCTAATAGTGGTGTTAACCTGGATGGTGTCTCCAACCAGGGGCTGGATGGTTCCAGAGATGGAGGAAAGAGAACAACTGTGGGTATAGTAAACAATGCTGGTGGCTTTGGTGCTGCCACTGGTGGTCAACCTGTTCAGATGGGCAATAATATGAAAGACAGTCTATTCCCTCCTTTCTTCGGGGTTGATGATAACAGAGAGGAGGACCGAGAAGCTGATCAGTTCTCCATGCACAACGAACCGTTCGGTCAGTACGGTGCCCAACCACAGAATAAAGAGATTCAGTTGCTGGCTGAAAAGATCAGAGCTTTGGAGAGCTATGCCACTCCCGGTGTGGTAAATATGTCAAATATGGGGCTAGTCGAGGGGATTGTGATCCCACAGAAGTTCAAAGCGCCCGCTTTTGATAAATACAATGGGAGTTCCTGCCTGGAAACTCATCTTCAAGCATTTGTCCGCAAGATCTCTGCATACACTATGGACCAAAAGCTGTGGATGTACTTCTTCCAGGACAGTTTGTCTGGAGGGTCCTTGGAGTGGTACACCAAGCTTAAGTCCTCCGATATAAAGAGCTGGCAGGATCTTGGGGACGCGTTCTTTAAACAGTATCAGTTCAACGCTGATATGGCTCCGAGTCGTACCCAGCTACAGGGTATGTCTCAGAAGAATAACGAAGGGTTTAAAGAATACGCTCAAAGGTGGAGGGAGTTGGCTGCCAGAGTGCAACCTCCATTAGTGGACAGGGAGATGTCTGATCTCTTTATGGGTACCCTGCAAGGGGCGTTTGCTGAGAGGATGGTCGGTTGTCCGGTGACCAACTTCGCAGACATAGTGGTGGCCGGAGAGAGGATTGAGAGTTGGCTGAAATTGGGGAAGATTCAGGGTAACGCTTCATCTTCAGGATCGAAGAAGCCCTTCGGTAATGGCCAGAGGAAGAAGGAGGGTGATACCAGTGCGGTGTACACTCAAAGAGGACCCAGTAGGGATCGTTACTTTCAGCACACTGCTGCGGTAACTATTCTTGCTGACAATCAACCACAACAACAACAACCGCAACAACAGCGTCAACCGTTTCAGCAGAGGCCTCAGAGGGCTGGCTACCAGGTCAGGGGAAGAATGAACGACCGACAGTTCGACAGGCCACCTGTGACTTACTCTTTTTTGTTAAAAAAGTTGACAGATCTGAGATTGGTACAGTTAAGAACTCTGGCACCTTTGAGACCTGATCAAAGGCCAGCCAATTATGATGAGAATGCGAAATGTGAATTCCATTCAGGTGCACCCGGACACAACATAGAGAACTGCAAAGCTTTTAAGCACGTAGTTCAAGACCTGGTGGATTCAAAAGCTATCAACTTTGCACCTTCTCCGAACGTTAATGCTAATCCCATGCCCGCGCATGGTCAGAGGGGGGTGAATGCTATCTCTGAGGAGAACAGAATTGGGCTGTTGTCTGTTAAGCAGTTGAAGACTCCTTTGGCTGAGGTCAAGAGACAGTTGCTGAAGAATGGGGTTTATCCGGGTTGTGGTGTTGATTGTGCTGCATGCACTATTGCTGTTAATGGGTGTGAACTCTTGAGAGAGGTTGTCCAAAGGCTGATGGACGATGGAAGTATTCAGTTTGAGAGGGCTGATATGGGGGGAGATGAGGTCTCCACCATAACAATTTACTTTGATCCGGTTGATTTGTCGACTCTAGCTGAGGCGGCTCCAGTTACCATCACGGTACCTGGACCAATTCCGTATGACAAAGATGATGCCGTGTCGTGGCATTATGGTGGGGAGGTATACTGTAATGGAGAGAAGGTGGAAGATCAAGCTGCAGGTGAAACCACCGTTTCAAAGGTGGGTAATGCCGGTACCAGTGGTTTCACTCGCAGTGGAAGACTGTTTGCTCCTAATGCGTTGAGGAGAGAAGAAGGGGAAAAAGATAAAAAAGAAAAGGTCGAGGCTTTAGCCAGGGCGAAAGGAAAACAAGTGATTAGTGAAGGTACTCCAGTAGTGACACCGGCGCCTGTGGGGTCGGAACAAAAGCTTGATGATGATGCAGAAGAATTCTTAAGGATCATCAAGAAGTCTGAGTACAAACTTGTGGACCATTTGCAGCAGACTCCTTCCAAAATATCAATTATGTCGTTGTTATTGAGCTCTGAGGGGCATAGAGAGGCTTTGATGAAAATTCTGAAGAAAGCCTATGTTCCTCAAGAGATAACAATCAATCAGTTGGAGACGGTAGTGTCTAATGTGCATGCCAGTCATGGGCTGGGTTTCACCGACATGGATCTGACTGTAGATGGGAGAAATCATAACCGGGCATTACACATTGCGATGGAATGTAAAGGGGCCGTGCTTTTGCATGTGCTGGTGGATACCGGCTCCTCAATGAATATGTTGTCAAAGAAAGCTCTGGCTAAGATGAACTGTGAAGGGTTGATCCTAACTCCCACTGATCTGATAGTGAGGGCCTTTGATGGGTCAAAGCGGGCTGTATTCGGAGAGGTTGAGCTTCCGGTGAAGATAGGCCCAGAGGTGTTTAAGTCTGTTTTCTATGTCATGGATATTCAGCCGGCATACAGTTGCCTGTTGGGTCGCCCATGGATTCATGCTGCTGGGGCAGTGACCTCGACTTTGCACCAAAAGCTGAAGTACATCTGGGAAGGACAGGTTGTCACCGTCTGCGGAGAGGAAGATATCTTTGTCAGCCACCTTTCGTCTTTCAAGTACGTGGAGATGGACGGTGAAATATGGGAGACGCCGAGTCAAGCATTCGAAACTATTAAGGTGGAGAATGCTCTTTTTGCAAAAGAGGAGGAAAAGCCGTCCATATCTTCGTACAAACAGGCCGCCGAGGTGGTGAAGAATGGAGAGGCTCCTGGTTGGGGTAGGATGATGGATATCTCCGCCAAGAAAGACCGCTTCGGAGTAGGGTATCAGCCGAACAGAGGCTCATCAGGACAAGGCAGAGGGCGCCGTACGTCAGTCACATTCACCAGTGCCGGAATGCTAGATCCGGATCACATCTGCATGGTGGGTGACGAAACTGATAGTGACTGTGAAATGGACCGATGGATAAAGCCGTGCGCACCAGGGATGGGAATCCAGAACTGGAAGGCTGAAAAGATCATCACGGTCACTCTACTCGAAGAGTAATAATTTCTGTTTTCAGTTTATTTGCATGAAAGCCTTACGTGTTGCCCGACACGTAATGGTTCATTGTAAGGGCCACCTCATGTTTAATTTTGCAAGTTTTGCATTATCAATAAATGGATGTTTTTCAATTAAAAGCGGTGTTCCCTGTTTTTCATTTATTTTTGCAATTTAAACATAAAACAAAATAAAAATGGCAATGTTTGTTTTCATTTTCCTTTTTTCAATTTGTCTCACTCCGGTTCTAAAGCAATGCATGAATCCACATTCATGCAGATGCGATCATTCTCCGGATCTCATTGATAACAATCCTGTTACACCCTCGTATGACTTCGACAATCCGATCTATCAAGCTGAAGAAGAAGGCGAAGAAGATTGTGAACTGCCAGGAGAGTTAGCCAGGTTGTTGAAACAAGAGGAGAAGGTGATTCAGCCGCATGAAGAGCAAGTTGAGGTTGTGAATCTGGGTACCGATGAGGTCAAGAAAGAGGTGAAAATCGGGGTTGCTTTAGAGGAAAGTGTCAAGAGCAGAATGGTAGCATTGTTGAAAGAGTATGTCGACATCTTTGCCTGGTCTTATCAGGATATGCCAGGGTTGGATACCGATATTGTTGTACACAAGCTACCGTTGAGAGCAGATTGTCCTCCAGTGAAGCAGAAGTTGCGCAGAACTCGACCTGACATGGCGATGAAGATCAAAGAGGAAGTGCAGAAGCAGTGGGATGCTGGATTCCTTGCTGTCACTAATTATCCGCCGTGGGTCGCGAACATTGTGCCAGTCCCGAAGAAAGATGGGAAGGTGAGAATGTGTGTGGACTACCGAGATCTGAATAGAGCTAGTCCGAAAGATGATTTTCCATTACCTCACATTGACGTGTTGGTAGATAATACAGCTCAATTCTCGGTGTTTTCCTTCATGGATGGCTTTTCTGGCTATAATCAAATCAAAATGTTGCCAAATGATATGGAGAAAACAACGTTCATCACACCTTGGGGCACCTTTTGTTACAAGGTGATGCCATTCGGTCTCAAGAACGCTGGTGCAACTTATCAGAGGGCCATGGTGACTTTGTTTCATGATATGATTCATCATGAAATTGAATGTCATGTTGATGACATGATAACAAAGTCCCAAACAGAAGAGGGGCATTTGGTAGATCTGGCCAAGTTGTTTGACCGGCTGAGACAGTTCAGACTGAGGTTGAATCCGAACAAGTGCACTTTTGGAGTGCGGTCCGGTAAATTGCTGGGGTTCATTGTAAGTGAGAAGGGAATCGAGGTTGATCCTGTAAAAGTAAAAGCGATAAGAGAAATGCCTGAACCGAGAACAGAGAAGGAAGTTCGTGGTTTCTTAGGTAGATTGAACTACATTTCACGGTTCATATCTCATCTAACGGCCACGTGTGAACCAATTTTAAAGTTGTTGAGAAAAGATCAAACGGTCAGGTGGAATAATGATTGCCAAGCGGCATTTGAAAAGATAAAAGAGTATTTGCAAGAGCCTCCGATTCTGATGCCTCCTGTGGAGGGAAGACCGTTAATTCTATACTTGACGGTCCTCGAGGGGTCTATGGGGTGTGTATTGGGGCAGCATGACGAGTCTGGTCGAAAAGAGCATGCCATATACTACCTTAGCAAAAAGTTTACCGACTGTGAAAAAAGATATTCACTGCTCGAGAAAACTTGTTGTGCTTTGGTCTGGGCTGCTCGTCGACTAAGGCAGTATATGCTGGTTCATACCACTTTATTGATTTCCAAGATGGATCCAATCAAGTACATTTTTGAGAAGCCAGCATTGACCGGACGGGTTGCGAGATGGCAAATGATTTTGATAGAATATGATATACAGTATACCTCTCAGAAAGCAATCAAGGGGAGTGTATTGTCTGATTACCTCGCCCAGCAACCTATTCAGGATTATCAACCGATGAAGTTTGAATTCCCTGATGAGGACATCATGTTTCTCAAATCGAAAGATTGCGAGGAACCAATCCCGGAGGAGGGGCCTGACCCTGAATCCGAATGGATTCTGATGTTTGATGGGGCCGTTAACGTGAATGGTAGCGGAGTTGGTGCTGTTTTGGTTACGCCGAAAGGATCCCATATTCCTTTTGCTGCCCGGCTGACATTTGAGTGCACCAACAACGTGGCTGAATATGAAGCTTGTATATTGGGGATTGAAGAGGCGATTGATTTGAGAATCAAGAACCTTGTTATATATGGAGATTCAGCTCTGGTTGTAAATCAGGTTAACGGAAAATGGTATACGCATCAGTCTCATTTAGTTCCATACCGAGATTATACGAGGAGATTGTTGACGTTTTTCACCAAGGTGGAGATGCATCATGTGCCTAGAGAGGAGAATCCTTTGGCAGATGCTTTGGCTACTCTGGCCGCCTTGATTAAGGTGCAGTGGTGGAATCAGTTCCCTAGTGTTGAAGTAGGTCATCTGGATAGACCGGCTTATGTGTTTGCTGTTGATACAGCGCCTGATGATGAGAAGTCGTGGTATTACGATATCAAGCGCTATCTAGAAACTCAAGAGTATCCTGAGGGAGCATCGAAGAAGGACCGAAAGACTCTGCGGAGGTTGGCCATGGTGTTCTACCTGAATAAGGATGGGGTTCTGTACAAGAGGAATTTTGACTGGGTCTTGCTCAGATGTGTTGATGATAGAGAAGCAAGCCAGTTGATGAAAGAGGTTCACGAAGGATCGTTCGGTACCCATGCCAGTGGGAATGCGATGGTAAAAAAGCTGTTGAGGGCAGGTTATTATTGGATGACAATGGAGGCCCAATGTTTCAATTTCGTGCGGAAGTGTCATAAATGCCAGATTTATGCTGACAAGGTGCACGTGCCTCCAAATCCGTTGAGTTTGATGTCGTCTCCATGGCCGTTTGCTATGTGGGGCATTGACATGATTGGAAAGATTGAGCCTACGGCTTCGAACGGGCATCGGTTCGTATTAGTGGCTATTGATTACTTCACCAAGTGGGTGGAAGCAGCCTCTTATATGAACGTGACGAAACAGGTCGTTGCCCGGTTTCTCAAGAGAGACATCATTTGCAGATATGGGGTTCCCGAGAGGATCATTACTGATAATGGTTCTAATTTGAACAACAAAATGATGGCAGAATTGTGCCGGGAATTCAAGATTGAACATCACAATTCTTCTCCCTATCGTCCGAAGATGAATGGGGCGGTTGAGGCAGCCAATAAGAATATTAAGAAGATTGTGCAGAAAATGGTGGTGACCTACAAAGACTGGCATGAGATGTTGCCGTTTGCATTGCATGGGTATCGAACGTCGGTGCGTACATCTACTGGGGCAACGCCTTTCTCTCTGGTATATGGAATGGAAGCGGTGCTACCAGTTGAGGTTCAAATTCCCTCTCTAAGAGTCCTGATGGACGTGAAGTTACAAGAGGCTGAATGGGTAAGGACTCGGTGCGAAGAGTTGAGCCTGATTGAGGAAAAGAGGCTGGCGGCCATCTGTCATGGGCAGTTATACCAGCAGCGGATGAAGCGTGCTTTTGACAGAAAGGTACGACCTCGGGTATATCACGTGGGTGATATGGTGTTGAAAAGGATCCTTCCTCCTCAAAACGATCGAAGGAGCAAATGGACACCTAATTATGAAGGTCCATTCGTGGTCAAGAAGGTTTTCTATGGCGGAGCCTTATTGTTAACAACCATGGATGGCAAAGATTTTCCATCCCCTGTGAATGCCGACGCAGTTAAAAAATACTTCGTATAATAGACCCGCTGGACGAAAAGAATAAAATAGTCCAGGCAAAAAGGGGCATCCCGGCGAACCAAAAAACAGAAAGAAAAGGTTCGGGCAAAATTAGGGATAAAATGAAAAATGTACACCCGGCAAGTCGAAAACTTGAAAAGGCGACTTGGGCAAAAAAGGGTATCCCGGTGGACTGAAAACCCGAAAGGGAGGTCCAGGCAAAAGAGGGATTGAAACGAACAACTGCGTCTAGCATGATCGTTTTTGCTTTGGTTAGGGCATCATGGATAATACCCGGTAGGGATCAATCGGAAACGTCTTGTTCAGAAGGCAGAAAGCACGGAGAGTCTGAAGACATATGGGGTGTAACCGAGTCGGAACTAGATGAGATCGCGGGTTTCACATTGCCATTAGGATAGATTTTTCCTTTTGTGCGCAATTACCTCTTTTCAGGAATTGCTTCCTTTGTATTGCTCAGTTTGAGCCACATTTTTCAATCAATAAAATGCATATTCAGTCAAATAATTTTGTGTTTGTTTTTCATTACCGCTTTGATTGCAAAAACATCCAATTGTTTGTGATAAAGAATCTTTGCATTTTAAGACATACAGGTCTCTTCCAATGCATGTTTATAAGATTGGAGATTTGAAATCTTATTCGGAAGGTTGAGTGACCCAAGTGTTGAAATCTTGACACGCCTGGGGCGCGGTTTTATCTAACGATCTCTTTTGCAGGTACTGTTAGATATTTTTCACTCACTTGCAGGTTGTTATGTGGAAGCTTTTGACAAAACATATCCCCGTGGAGTCCAATCAGGGACGAATGAATAAAAGAACGGTGAAGAGACGACGACGAGACGTACGACGATCCTTGGAATTAATCAAGAAGACTCTTCAAAGTCAGAAGATTGAAAAGTCTGTATAAGTCCCAGGAGTTCGCGCTTCGTCGAGTACGGAGCGGTTTGGAATACAAGATGATGGAGCAGAAAAGGTCCAGACGAGTCTGGGAGTTCTCAAAATTGGAAAGCTGACAATGGATTTGAATGATGGATGACATGGTTCGACGAGTCGACGGGTGTTCGGTATCAGATTTTCCTCATCTCTCCAAGCAGAGTCGTGAGGACTAATTTCCCAGCAGATTCAAGGTCTGTGGCTTTCCCTAGCAGGGTCAGGATGGTTATCCCCAGCAGATTGCAGATCGATGCTTCCCCATTCGCCAGGCCTGAAGGTTGTTATTTCCCAGCGGAGGTATCTGTGAGGGTTTCCCAAGCAGAGTCGGGATTGTTATATCCCCAGCAAGTCAAAGACTGTTGTATCCCCACAGAGCGCGTTGGTGGTTCTTATCCCCAGCAATTCCCCAAGTGGATCGGGTGCAAAGGAGGTATTCCCCAGCAAGGGTTGCCTATTTTCCCAACAACAGTGCTATTCCCCAGCAGGGTGGAGATCGGAGTGTTGGCGAGTTCCTCAGCAGAGTGCCTCGAGCTCCCCAGAAGAGTCCCTTGAGGGGGATACTTTTTATACATTCATCATGTAGAATAAGCATAGCATATTTCATTAAAAAAAAAGCATAATGAATCGCGTAGCATTTCCATAATTATGGAGCATTACGCTGGAAAAATATCATGCATCATTGCAAGCATAGGCTAGTCTCAAGCCGTGGTTACCGTTTGAGATATGGTTTTGCCAGTGGGTGAAGATGCTACCCGAACCGCGGTTACCGTTTGAGGAGTGGTTTCACTAGTTGGAAAATCAGCAGCATTGCAAGTATCAGTTACTCGACCGTGGTTACCGCTTGAGATTTGGTTTCACCGGTCAGTGAGGATGTTACTCTGAGGAGTTTAACATCGTGACGTCAGTGTTCCCCAATAGTGCGATACTGGAGGAAACTTTTCCGTCGGACAGAGATGGAAATGTTACGCGATCAGCGCGACTCAAGCCGTGGTTACCGTTTGAGATGTGGTTTTGCTGGATGGTGAAGGTGTTACTCTGAGGAGTTTAGCATCATGATGTCAGATCAGCAATGTTCTCCAGTAGTGCGATACTGGAGGAATTTTTTCCGTCGGACGGAGATGGAAATAAAATCAAAGGACGTTACGCGATCAGCGCGACAATCGGGGTTCAAACGGAGAAAAGGAAATGTTGAGGCATTTTCTGGAGAGCGGGGTTCAAATGGAGATTGGAGTCGAAGATTATATCCGGGATGAGGTCCTCAGGATTGTCTTCTGTTCATGTGTCACCTTAGACTTTGGCTGAGGCCAACGGAGGTCGTTATGGGTGTCTTCTGAGGAAGAGATGCACATGTTACCTTCCTTCTGTGAAGGTGTACCCTCTGATATGTCGCCCTCAGAGTGGTGTTTGGTGTTATTTCCGACGTTGCCAGCGGAATTATCACAAGAGAGAGGAGAACGGGGTTCAAACGGAGAAAGGGAAATGTTGAGGCATTTTCTGGAGAGCGGGGTTCAAATGGAGAAAGGGAAATGTTGAGGCATTTTCTGGAGAACGGGGTTCACAATGGCGATCACGAGTTATCGTCAGGCGACTGGGGTTCAAATGGAGAATGGGGTTCCTTATTTTGGCAAACAAGATGTCGGGGTTCAAATGCAGTGATCCGGGATCATTTGCGCGAAAGAAAAATTTCTGGGTTCAAGAAAACGAAAAAAGAGAAAAAAATTCGGGGTTCAAGAAAAAGCAAAAAAAAAGAGGATAATCCCCAGCGGATAGGTGGTGTTCAGGCCATGGTTATCCCTGTGTTACCATTTATTTTGGTATCCAGGTCGACGTTTCTGTTTCGGTGATCAGGCCGACTTTCTCCGTACCAGACGGGTTCTTCTTTTGAGATTGTTTCTTTGCCGATTCTGACAGGCATTGTTAATTATTTTCCCATCAGAGTGCAAATTGTTCGTCTGTTCTTGGTATTCAATCACTCTTCACCCTGATCATCTGAAAGCCGAGGCTGTTCATATCGACAGGTTCACAGTGGATTGAATAGGGGCAGCTGTAACACCTCAAAATTTGCCCTCCTCTCTTAGGACTAGCTTAGCATATTGCATTTCATTTTTAGGTCATTAGTCATTGCACTTTGCATATCATGTGGCTACATCAAGCAAGTCATCCTCCTAGGTCTTGATCAGAAGATAAAGAGGTTAAGATTCAAGCCTGAGGGTTTCATTGAATTGATCACTAGCCATCTGAGGGTTTGTGCTTCAAATTAGGGTTTTTTGATTCTTCAAGGGGATTGAGCTTCATCTTGGTTGAAATGGTACATCATCATCATCATGGTCTTGTCATCACCAAGGGATTCATTATGCTTGATCATATTCCTTGAGATTAGGGTTTTGACCTCTGGTCAACCCTAATCATCTGCATTGTGCCAATCAGGGTTTTGCAAGGAGATGAGGGTTTCAATGGATATGGGGATCATCAAATGGTTTCATTGAGCTTATGGAAGCTAGGGTTTCATCATTGAGCCATTTTCATCAGGAGATTGAAGCTCAAGTTGATCAATGCATAGCCAGTTCATTTATCAGTCAGAAAAAGTCAACTGAGGTCAACTGGTGGATTTGGAGGTGGGAGAGGGTTAGAGACACTTCATTCATGTCCAAACAAGTTTCATTTGACATTTCAAACATCAAGAATGAAGAAAATAAAGTCAGATGAAAACTTTCCAAAAATAGAAAGTGACTTGTAATTCAAAATTGCCAAAAATGGAAAGGTTTTCTCCTTGAAATTACATGTCCAAAAATGCTTCAAATGAAAATTTGTCCAACATGAAAGTTGTAGATCTTGCTCTCACCTTTCCAAAAAGTCCAAGAACATGAATGTCTCATGTGTGGTTGGCAAGTTATGATCAAATCATTGTCCAAAAAAGTTGAACTTCAAAGGTGCATAACTTTTGATTCCAAAGGCCAAATGGAGTGAGACCTTTTTGAGCAAATTTATTTTGATGTCCTCTATCATATTCAAGCATTACATTTGATGAATTTTTCTCACACAAAAAGTGCATTTTTCAAGTGGATTTAATTTGAAAATTGGAGGGAAAAAAGTGATTTTGAGAATTATGCCTTGTTTTCACATGATTCCACTTGCATTAGCTCACAAATATCATTTGAAACTTGCTCCAAAACAGAAAATGCACTGTTACATTGGTTTTGTATGAGTGAGGGTGAATTGGCCATTTTACCATTTAGCATGAAAACTTGATTTGGCTTAAACACTTGCCATTACACTAATCATGATTACCAGCATGTTTAACATCACATATATAAGTTAAATCATAACTATTTTCTGATTAACCATAACAGAATCAAGATCTAGATCTGAAAATCACCAAATTCTTCAACTTCTTCTTTCACTTTTTTTGCAATTTTCTTCACAAACCTTGCCAAGATCTTCATCAATTCATCATCTACATGCATTATTGAAGCTGTTGGAAGCAAGATTTCATCCTTTTCAAGCTGAATTCGTGGACTGTTAAAGAGAGCTTCAACAATGGCAATTCGAGTTTTGAGCTAGATCCTTCACAATCAACATCCAAACCTTGTTCCATTCATCAATTCAAGCATCAAGGAGCATCTGTTTTGGCATTACAAGGCTTACAATGCACGATTTCACCACTGCAATTCCAAGAAGGTGAGTTTTCGACTTCGATGATTCTTGCAATTGATGAATGCTTTGGATAGATCTTTCTTAGTAGAGTATGTTGCAAGTTGAATCATTGAATTTGGTTGAGAAACAAGGAAGTTATGTTGATTTGAACTTTCATGCACAAATATGTTTTTCATCGAATCTCTTTATCTAGGAATAATTAAGCTAAATTAATTTGTGATTCATGATGTACGTTAGAAGACGGTTCTAGTGATATATGGTTTGTGGATTTCTGTGAGAAATTGTTCATGAGCTAGGTTTTGGTGAAGAACATGTATGAACACTTGAGAAATTTTCCAGAATTCTGTTTTTGATTCATGTTTCGCTGGATTGCATGGCTGTTGGTGTTATGGCGCTGGACATTGGACCACGTGTCCACTCCCTCACTGTAGCGCGCGCTGAATTTAAAAGCGCTCCCCCTTCGATTCTGGCTTCAGCACATTCTCATCTTTGCCTTTTGCAATTTTTCTTCATATACCATGCCTTGTCCACATGCTTGTTCCATTCATTTTTATTTTTTTCTTCACATTACAAAATGCATAACTCATGAAATATTAATCCAAATTGATTGAGATTTTTTGTGCCATGATCCTTGTAATGCCTAGTATTTTTTGGTGATTTTTGTGAAAATTGTGCACGTGTGGATTTCTGTTTTGGCTAGGGTTTATGTGAACATGTCCTTTGTTGCACCTTGCTTACTATTTTGATCATGAAATGATGATGCTTAACTGGATGGAGCTGAAATTTTGCATGTGTAATCTAGACACCTTAAGGAGCATTTTGGTATATAGTTTGTGATTTTTGCATTCCTGGATTGTGAGATATGCTATGATCATTAGAGGTGTGACAATTTGTGTCACACCATTTCATGTCCAACTTCTTGATTTTTGTTACCATGCCATATGAACTCAAAATGACCTGAATATTTGTATGAGGATACTTATGAATTTTGAGAATGCTTGTGAATTTTCCTGGAAATTTTGAGTGCAATTTCCTATTTGTTTGATGATTTCTCCCCTATTTGGCCAATTGTGGATCTTTTGTGAGACATGATTTTATTTGATTTGTGAAATTCTTGTGGTTTATTGGATGGACTTGAAATTTTGTGGAGTGATTCTAGATACATTAAAGTTTGCCATGGTTTTGGTTTGGTGCATTTATCATGTTCCTACTCTGTTTTGTGCTTGCTTGAAGTTGATGCATGATTTGGTTCCTTGTTTGGACTTATTTGAGCATGCTTTGAGTTAGGGATTTTAATTGACTTGCTTCCCATTGTCCAATTGACTTGAAATTTGGTGTGATGATTCTTTGATGTGTTCTGGTTATCCATGAATTTTTTGGGGATTTATTGAAATGTTTGTGAGTTGATTTGAGTTGAATCTTTCTGTTTGGTCCTATGAGGTTCTAAATTGCATGCTTTGTACTCTTTGCCTCATTAAATGATAATGGTTGATGATATGAATGTGAAACCATTTGGATTTGATTATTAATTGATTGATCTTGATTTTGGATAAGTTTCATGTTCTGTTTTGACTTATTGCTCCCATTTTGACCCTAGTCTTGTACTAGTGGTTTGTGTTCTCACATTTGAGCTTTGTTTCAGGTCAAAGAGCACAATTGCTTATGCTTGATGATGTGCACTCAATTAGGATTGGTTTATTTCTTGTTTATGAATAACTTGAGTTTGTTTTGTAGGCATTGAGACTTATGTTTAGGCCTTGTGGCTTGCACCTTTGTGCATTGATGCTTGTTATCTGTCTGTGCTGTGGACTTGTAATTTTCTGTTTGACTTTTGTTTGTCTGGTGTACTGATTATGTTGGATTGATTTCAGGTACCTTAGTTGCTATAGTTCATTTTGAACTTGCTTGTGCTGCTGCTTGGTTGTGTAAACCAATTGAGGTAGAATTTCTTTTCTCCATGTAGTCTGGAAGACCTGGCCTGTTACTTGGCCAGGCACCTGTCTGAAGTCCTCCTTAAGAGGCAATGCTTGTGATTGTTTATTTTTGTCCCCAAGCAGGAAAAGACCTTGAATAAGGCAATTGGCAGATACAAGAGATGTGCAATCCATCTCCTGTTATTCTCAGTCGAGTCATCCCTTTGCTCACACAACTAGTGTTGATGCATTGTGGATCCTAACCCAAGATCCTTGTACAGTTGTACAATTGAGTCAGTGTCATAAGTGTAGAAGGGTTCCCACTTTCTGAACCCACACTTCTTTGTCTGAAGCTCTCCCTGGCCAGGGATAAGAGCTGTGAGGCACACCCCTCACTCCCATTTCATCTGGCTTCACCCTAACTCTCGATGTTAGGGTTAAGAGCTAACATCACCTGATACAGTCGGTTTGCTTTTGCAGCCTAACCCTTTGTTTGAGCCCACTTCGTCTGGATATAGTGTGTGCTAATTGTGAATGTTTGCTTTGTTCTGATTATGCTTGCATGCTTTGCTTTGCCTATTTAGGATTAGCTTGCTGCCTGAGCAAGTTAGATGGCAACCTTAACTTAGGGATGAAATGCATGATAACATCTAGGCTCGAGTTAGTCTCCCTAGTTGTGTCTCCCTCTGTATCTGGTTAGGCTAGTCTTTCTCCCCTGTTCAGGGGAACTATGTTGCCCTGATCCTCATACCAGATGAGGTACGTAGGCAGGAGGTCGCACGAGATCTCTCCGGGCACCCTTTTTTTTCTTTTTGTGTGTGTTTGCTTGACAGTTGCTAGGCTCGAGTTCCCGACTCCTTAGTAACTTGTTGTTTGTTTCTTCTTGTGTGTGTAGGAGATGGACATAAGCCCAACGATTGGCAGTCCGTATCCTCTTGTTGTGTGCTTGGAGTCCGATATAAGTCCATCAAGTGGCATCTGGTTTCCAGTGTGGGTTTGTTTGGTTCGGAAGCTGATGTAAGTCCAGCAATTGGCGTTCGGGTTCCATGTTTGCCTTTTGTGTTGTGTTTTTGTTTCGGCGTGCGTGAGCCGAACTACGGTAGCTCTGATTCTCGTTCCAGACGAGATACGTAGGCATAGGATGCGATATCCTAGCGAGCCCTCTCCCCTCTTCTCCCACCTGTGTTGTTTCAGTGTGTGTGTGTGTGATGTCTGTTTGTTTTAGCAACCTGTTCTTTCTTTTAGAGCGTGGATCCCGTCGAGTACGACGGATGCGTAGGGGTGCTAATACCTTCCCTTCGCATAACCGACTCCCGATCCCATTCTCTTTGGTCGCGAGACCATGCTTTTCCCAGGTTTACTTCGAGCGTTTCCTTTCCCTCTTTGGGATAAATAACGCACGGTGGCGGCTCTGTGTTGTTTTGTTTTAGCCCGCCGGTTGTTTTTCGCGGATGCGACACTAATTTAATTCCTATGGAAATGAAAAGAATTTTTAGTCTCTTAATAAAAGTGATAACATTATCAATACTTAAATCGCCCACAAAAAATAGATAATTGATTATGTAGTAACAATTATAAAAATACAACTTTTGGGCCTCTCTTCGAACAAATTGTACATATATAGTAGATCGATATCTATATAATATATTAAATCTAAAGCAACACATTATAGCACGACACATGCTAACTTTTTTAGTAATATATTAAAACTGAAGTGGCAGATTATATCCTGACAAATGCTAAGTTTTCTAATTTATTAGTGTCACATCATCACATTTGCATATGTGGCACCTCCCTAAACTCATTTTCAAAAGATCAAATACATTAGTAATTCTCCAATAGAGGTTACGAGTTCAACTCCTCGCAAAAACAAAAAAAATTACAATATTTATTCTCTATTGGAAGTCGATAAAAATAATTTGAGAACTAATTTAATTCGTATGAAAATGAAAATCATTTTTAGTCTCTTAATAAAAGTGATAACATTATCAATACTTAAATCTGAATAGAGAATAAATAGATTAAATCTAAAGTGGCAAATTATGTCTTGAAACATGCTAACTTTTCTAATTTATTTGTGCCACATCATCCCATTATCATATGTGGGACCTCCCTAAACTCATTTTCAAAAGGTTAAATATATTAGTTATTGTCTAGTAAAGGTCACGATTTCAACTTCTTGCAAAGACAAAAGAAATGCAATATTTATTCTCTATTGAAAGTCGATAAAAAAAAATTTAAGAACTAAATTAAGTCCTACGAAAATGAAAACAATTTTTAGTCTCTTAATAAAAGTGATAACATTATCAATACTTAAATGTAATATCCCATATTCCCTTAAATGCTCATTTAGTTGTCAGCTAAGACCAATTGAGTTCCTATGTAATATACTTATTATCATTTGTAACAATCGGAGCTTCTGTGTGCTCTAAATGTTGTCAATTGGGACCAATAGAGTAACTAGTGAACTTTGAAGAGATTAATTATTTATAAAGAGACAGACCTATATTAATAAGTACAAGAGAGGACATTTTTGACAACATTAATAATTGGTCAATTGGTACTGGAAGATAAAATATCAATTGAGATATTTTATATTACTACTTAATATTATATATTATATATATTATATAGTATATGTATGTGTGTGGTGGATAAGAAAGTAGAGGTTGGTAAGAAAAGAGGATAAGAATAGAAGAAGAGAGAAGGAGAGTTATCAGGAAAAGGAGAAGAAAAGAAAAGAAAGAGAAATAGAGAAAGAGGAAAGAAGAGCTTGGAGGAAAAAGAAGAAAACCCATGGATGATCATCATCTTCCCCAACAACATCTCATCTTCTTCTCACCATATTTATCTTCATCTTCATCTTCAAGGTGAGTTCTAGTTAGAAATTTCATGGAATAAATCTAGGGTTTATGATGAAATCAAATGATGGTTGGTAATGATCCATGATATGTGTTCTATCTTAGTCATGAGTGTAACACCCTTCTAAAATACCCCAAATATTTAATTAAAATAGCAATATATTCAATCAGAGTAATTATGCAATTAAGGGTGTCACACAATCATTTCACACCATTTACCATAATAACTGTCATGCTCTTTTATTAATTCAAAACATAAAGCATTTGCACAATACGCAGCGGATAGAAATCAAATCAATCATGCAAAACATGTAACACATTACATGTAAAATTATTCAACAAGGTAAAACATCCCGTCCCGATGTTACATCTATCAGAGCATGACCCACTAAGGAGACTACACTAGACTCCAAGCACTAGCTTCTACTCAATCACTGCTCGTTACCTGAAAACATAGTTGTAAGGGTGAGTTCCTCAATCGATATAATAAGCATTATAAAATATCATGTAATGCTAAGTAAATAACACATTAATCACCCTAATCATATCACACATTCGGTAACGGCCACCTCCACTCAAACATCATAATCATGCTCAACATAAACATCAAAACACACGTATAATATTGGAACACATCCATTCATATTATACACAATACATACATTATGCAATGAGACTCCATGCATGCGGTACCGACTATTCGTGAACATATAGTTCACCTCACCGATCAAATCCAGATACGGCTACCAAGCCCACTAGTCCCACTCATTTGAGACCTAGTGACTCACTCACTAATTCCTCACCACGGGAATTAGCTACCACCCCAAGGGCCATGCTATGCACGCTAATTCACCTAGCATGCAAACATCAACAACAGTCCATAATGACTAACTCACTAATTCCTCACTATGGGAATTAGCTACCACCATAAAGGCCACAATATGCATGCTAAATCACCTAGCAATGCAAAATCATCAACAATAATCCACAATGGACATATGCTCACACTCTAAGCCATAAACAGTCCATTCACAATTGCATACATAACATATACATTCACAGCATTATGCATACCATCATACATTCATCAACACGCGTATCAAAACATCATATCATGTCAAATAATTAATCACAGTATTAGCACACTCCACTAATACCTATACTGCTCAAAACAGCGGTGTCATACGGTGAACTGGACTTTTTTGTGGTTTTAATCGCAATGTCGCGGTTAGCAAGAGTCGCCACCGACTTTTCTTTTATCCAATAAGGAAAGGTGGAAAAGAACAGGAAAAACCTTAATTTAGATTTTGGGTTCGGGAGGTACATTATACAAAGGGAAGGTGTTAGCACCCTTTGTATCCATGGTTATCCATGGGCTCTTAATTGCTCGATCACTTATATTATTTTTGTCTGAAAAAAAGTGTTTGTGAATTGTTTGGAAAATTGTTTTGAAAAGAGAATTTAACTTTGTAATGATTATTGTATGAATGTATACAAAGTGGTTATCCCGTTTTAGTTTTGAAAATTGTTTAGAAAAATATAACTCGGTAATGATTCTAGTATGAATGTATACCAAGTGGTGATTTTCTAAAGGCATTTTGAAAGGTGTGAGGTGCAAAAAAAAAAATGTTTTAAGTTGTGAGCCAGCAATTAAGAGTTATACCGACCCAAGGTCTTTACGGGCATTTCCTATCCTTATGAGGGTAAAACTGTCCTTATTATTGAGAAATAAGTAGTTTTATCCTTTGGATGTAAAAGGGTCATCGTAGGGTCATCGATTGGTCATTGAAGGCAACAGTTATGAGGATACCTTAGCATTCGAAGGGACTATCATCATTTAACCGTAGGCAACATCGGAGGGTCATCGAGGGACAAAGTTGTATATTCGAAGGCAACATCCGAGGGACTATAATTTATTTTATGATGATTTAACCGAAGGGTCTTTGCTAAGGGTATCCCCACGTTCGCGGGACATGACCGTAATATCGTAATCGTAAGGCGACAAAGAGAGGTCCAAGATCACTTATTCAAAGGCAAAGTTTTACAATTAATTATATAATTAGGATGAAACTCCACATTAAAATTATTAAAAATAATATATTAAAAAATTAATACATTAGAAGTTAATACATTAAAAATTAATTTAGGGTGAAACTCCACAAGGGTATCCCACAAATAAAGTGGAATACCTAGCCAATAACCTTTTCCTGGGATATGTGAACCTTTACGAAACTCAAAAAAAAAAAAACATGTCAGAACACCAAATCAGGGTGCAATCGAAGATTACACCGGAGAAATATCATAACAATAAATAGGATAGGATAAATAATGCATGGCTATGATAAAAACATAAAAAAAACAGACTAGAAGAATCAGGTACTGTCTCGTTCGCCTCTGCCTCCCCTATCGAAGGCCACGGATTTTGAATTTGAAAACAGCCCCATGTTAGGAACTTTGAATTTTATGGCATTTTATCACAGGAATAACATGGTCAAACATTCAGGGTATTCAGGCATATTTAAATTCCCATACGAAAGCAAATTATATATCAACATTTAATCATGATGCATTATATATGTAGATATGGCCAATTGAAAGTATAAACAATAGAGATACGCAAACCTGTTTGCCAATTCAAGGTTGAAGGGATTGACCACTTGTAGTATCGGAATAAGTTAGGCAGTGGGAATTGGACGGCGATGGCTTCGGTGCAGATGGGCTGCCTTCAGGGTTTCTTTACTCTGAATTCTCCGGGTAGGCAGGGTTCCTATGCCAAAGTTTCTATCCGTCCTTCTCTGTTCTCTCTCTTTCTTTTTCCTCAAGGTTTTGTTCCAAGGAAACCTCAGAGTGTTTTGCTTCTCTTCCTTCTTTCTCCAGTAAATCTCCCAGTGTAAACTCCAAGTCTAACTCCCCTACTGAAACTTCAGTATTTATAGACTAATTTCGTGGGTAATGGGCTTGGAATGAGGGAGACCCAAGTCCAAAATAATTTGTTATATTTTATTTATTTATTTATTTAAATTATTTAATTAATTAATTAATTAATTAATTAATTAATTAATTATTTAATTAATTAATTAATTAATTAAATTTTTTCGTTTTTTTTTTTTTTCGTTTTTTTTTTTTTTTTTTTTTTTTTTTTTTTTTTTTTTTAGGAAAATTGATGGGTAATTTTTGGGGTATGACAGTTGCCCCTGTTCAATATTCTTGAACCGAGAGAGTTAGGATGGCGTGTATGCCATTCGTGGTCTGGAGGTGGAAGATTATTGAACACTAGAATGCCCCAAAAATTTGCACTTGAGAATCGACAGTTGGTCTTGATGGAGATGGGCTTAAAGATGCCATCCAGGAGGTTTGATGACGAAAGCTTCAGATCGCGCCGTATATTAGGCCAATTTGAAGACATGGGTGCCACACTGGGTCGTACGTTAGACCGTATAATGAGTCATCCATTAGGCTGCCGACTTCGCTGGGGAGTCGGAGTGTGTCATATGCTGTTGGGGATAAAGGATCAGAATGGACCATACGCTAGATCGTATCTGAGTTGCAGAATTAGCCGTACGTTAGGCTGAATCTGATGACGAAAGGGGTAGTCGTACGTTAGACTACACTTCAGAAATGTACCGTATGTTAGGTAGCATTTGAGGGGATGGACATCCGAACGGGTCGTACGTTAGACCGTCGCAGAATGAGTCGTCTGTTAGGCCGCATCTGATGATGAAAGCGGTAGTCGTACGCCAGACTACACTTCAGAAATGTACCGTACGTTAGGTAGCATCTGAGGGTTGTAAGATCCAAACGGGTCGTACGTTAGACCGCGTTGGGGTTGCTGAAGTTCAGAATGGATCGTACGTTAGATCGTATCTGAGTTGCAGAATGAGCCGTACGTTAGGCTGTATCTGAAAAAGAAAGTAGTCGTACGCTAGACTACACACCTGAATGTACCGTACGCTAGGCAGCATCTGAGGATTTGAAGGTCCAAATGGGTCGTACGTTAGACCGCATTGGAGTTGCTGAAGAAGTCATATGTTGGGCTGAATCAGAATGAACCGTACGTTAGGCTGTATCTGATAACCTGTATATGTTGTACTTGCAATAAATGTCTGGGATGGGCTTAAAGATGCCATCGTTAGGAGGATATCGAAGTGTTGTCAGAATGAATGTTCCCATGAACTGTATTTGAAATATGTATCTGAATCTTGAATGTGATTGATAAAGGTGTCTGTCTGAATGAACCTTTTATTTTGACTATATCAGGAGGATAAATAACCTGCAAAGAAAAGTTAGCTTCATGCTATGTCATGATATATGAGATGTTTCGTGTTATGCTAAAATAAATGCGAATGTTGTATGCATGCGTATGCTGTGAAATGATGTAATGAATGAGTTATGCGTATGAGAAGTTCTGCTTGGGGACTCTACTGGGGAAAATAAATCCCCATCTACTGATTGGAGATATTTGTAACGATGACCCTTTCTCGGCAGGGGGTTCTTGATTCTGTCTGATGGTAGAAATATTCCACAGATCTTGGCTGAGGATGGATGAGATGATCAATCTGTCTGATGATGCCGACCTCTGTTGGGGAGTAACTGGCTGTGCCGGGGAATACTGCTAATTTCTTCTGAGGAATAACAGACTTGCTGGGGGAATAGAATTGGTAGCGGATTCATTGGAAGCATGGTTAGACCTTCTCCTCGATCCTGAAGTCGGGTAGTAATTGCTATTGCTATTCTACGCATATATTTTGGTAAACATTTATCATATTCAAATGCACATATTAATTCAAATTAAATCAATGGACATTTACGCAACCAAAACAGAAAAGTAAAAACAAAAGCATCTTTTTTTTGAAAGAGGGTTGTATTGATTTTGAAAGGAGGCCTATAAACAGGCAATTTGTGTACAAGGAGACAGAAATCCTAGTAAGAGGAAATTGTCGAAAACAAAGAGAAAGCTATGTGGAAGAAGTCCTATTGATTTTAAGCCTACTACTGTCATTATGTCTTCGAGCATCTCATCCCTTGCTGTCGGATAGAAGTGATTGGCTTGGTCAGTCCCTCGAACTTGGATGAAAGTTGACTGAGAACGGGACATAGTCATACGCTTTAATCCCTAATTTTTGCCTGGACCGCCTTTTCAGGTTTTCAGTCCACCAGGATACCCTTTTTTGCCCAAGCCGCCTTTTCAGGTTTTCGACTTGCCGGGTGTACATTTTTTTTTATATATCCCTAATTTTTGCCCGAACCCTTTTGGTTCGCCGGGATGCCCTTACTTTTGCCTAGATACGTCGATCTAGCGGGTCTCTTTTATGCGTAGTATTTTTTAACTATGTCCGCGTTCACGGGATGTGGGAAGTCTTCACCATCCATTGTAGCGAGTATCATGGCTCCACCTGAGAATACCTTTTTAACTACAAATGGCCCTTCGTATGTGGGAGTCCATTTGCCTCTGGGTCAGTTTGTGGTAGGATGATGCGTTTGATTACCAAGTCGCCAATTTGATACACTTGTCTCTTGACCTTTTGTTGAATGCCCTGGTCATGCGCTTCTGATATATCTGCCCGTGACATACAGCCGCAAGTCTCTTCTCATCCATCAAATTTATCTGATCGAGTCGAGTCTGAATCCATTCGTCCTCGTCTAAGCCCGCCTCTTTCATGATCCTTAGAGAGGGAATTTGAACTTCCACTGGTAAAACGGCTTCCATTCCGTAGACTAAAGAGAACGGAGTTGCCCCTGTCGTAGTGCGCACTGAAGTGCGATAACCGTAAAGAGTAAAGGGTAACATCTCATGCCAGTCTTTGTATGTTACTGTCATTTCTTGCATGACCTTCTTGATATTGTTAGCAGTCCCCACGGCGCCGTTCATCTTTGGCCGGTACGGAGAAGAGTTATGGTGTTTTATTTTGAACTGCGTGCAGAGTTCAGTAATCATCTTGTTGTTCAAATTAGTACCATTGTCAGTGATAACTCTTTCAGGAGACAGCAGGTTTCTCAAATAGGTATTTGATAGAATCCATCTTAGAAGTCAATAAGGTGGTATGATTCAACATATACTGTCTTAGTCGGCGAGCAGCCCAGGCCAAAGCACAGCAAGCTTTCTCGGGCTGTGAGTATCTTGTTTCACAGTCGGTACCTTTTGCTAAGGCAGTATATGGCATGCTCTTTTCGACCAGACTCGTCATGTTGCCCCAACACACCTCATTGAATTTTCTAACACGGTCAAATACGTAATTAAAGGTCTTCCTTCAACTGGTGGCATCGGAACTGGAGGTTCTTGGCGATATTTCCTGATTTTGTCATAAGCTTCTTGGCATTCATCATTCCATACCATCTCTTGATTTTGTCTCAGTAATTTGAAGATGGGTTTGCAGGTAGCAGTCAAGTGTGGAATGAATCGGGCAATGTAATTCGAGTGCCCCAAGAAACCTCTGACTTCTTTCTTGTTTATTTCAGTACCCAGATTTACAATTTCAATTGATTCCTCATGCGGCTGTATAGTCTTTTCTTCTTGCAGTAGTCGGGCAAGTTCTCCAGGGACTTCACAATCTTCCTCGCTTCCATCCTCGGCTTGGTAGATCGGATTTTCAAAGTCATAATGAACAGTAGCAGAGTCATTACCAACAGGATCCAGAGTGGATATGGATCGGCAAATTGTTACGTGAGTGTGTGCAAGAAACATAGCTTGTTTGAAAAATGACAGGAAAGATAAAGAGCGCAATATTTGAATGCAAAAAGTCCATTGATCTATTGAATATGAATATGCTTATGAAAATGACAAACCCCTAACAAATTAGCCATTGTGCCTCGGGCATAGACACAATGCTTTAAGAAGTTTGATTGTAAAAGAAAATTAAAATTTGCAATTCTAGAATAAACAATAACAATTACTCCTGACTAAAGGAAATCGGGATAATGTCTTCAGTCTTCCAATTGTTGAGTCCGTCACCAATTGTTGGGAAAATCCAGCTATCCAAGTCGCAATCACTATCAGCATCTTCCATAGCATTAATCTGATTTTTGACTATCTTTCCAGAGTTAAACCCCAGGCCAGCTTTATCAGACTTGTACGGTACATTGATCAGTTGACCCCAACCAGCACGATCACCATTTTCAATCGCGGCTTGAGCATCTTTCAGAGAGATCATGACAGGGGGAGCACGAACAACCTTGGGCACAAGGGGAGTTGGCTTAAGGACAGGACTGGGTGGAGGAACCACTTCAAATGACTGAGAAGGAGTCTCAAAGAATTCACCATCCATCTCGACGTATTTGAAGGCTTGCACACTACTGACAATATACTCTTCTTCTCCACATACAGTGACAACCATGCCTGCTATTGGATACTTCAGCTTTTGATGAAGCGACGAAGCTACCGCACCTGCCCCATGGATCCAAGGGCGCCCCAACAAGCAGGAGTAGGCGGGACGAATGTCCATCACGTGAAAGGTAGTGTTGAAGACTTGAGGTCCTATCTTGATAGGGAGAACCACTTCACCATAGACAACACTCTTCGCACCATCGTAAGCACGCACCACAACATCACTAGGTTTCAGTTCAATGCCTTTGTAGTCAAATTTATCGAGTACAGCTTTCGGGAGCACATTCAAGGAAGAGCCGTTGTCGATCAACACGTGAGCCAGGGTGATCCCCTCACACTCGATGGAGATATGCAGAGCTTTATTGTGATTCTTTCCTGCTGGCGTCAGGTCAGCATCGGAAAAGCCTAGGCCATTGTCAACAGTCAAATTAGCAACATAATGTTCGAATTGATCGACGGATGTTTCTTGAGGCACATGAGCGGTCTTCAAGAATTTCATCAATGCATTGGCATGGGATTCAGAGGATAATAACAAGGACAACATTGAGATTTTAGACGGAGTATGCCCCAATTGTTCCACTACATCAAAATCGCTCTTACGGATGATTTTCAGCATCTCTTCCATTTCCTGTTTGGCAACATCTTCAGAAGTAACTTCGACCGATGTCTCTGACTGAGGAGGATTGACTGGTCTTTTTCCTCGAATTTCGGGAGCGGGAGGTGAGATTTCTGGGGAGTAGATCCTTCCACTTCGAGTAACTTTACTAGTCCCCACAATATCATTAGGATTAGCAGAACTACCAACTTGCTTTATGCCATGGATGTAAACGTCGCCTCCATAGTTCCACGGAATAGCTTTGCTGGAGGAATATGGCACGGGGCCAGGTGCGGTAATAATCAGGGGAGCCACTTTGGGCTCAGCGGTAATCTTCACAGGCACTCTAGTAGCGGTAATCTTCACTGGAGCTTTGGACCTAGCAATCACAGATACCTCTTCAATAGAGTTGTCCACCTTAGGAACCCTTTCAAATAGAATTGTACGATCATCCATCAGCCGTTGAATGCCGTTCTTCAACTTCAAACAATCATTGGGTCGGAGTACACAGAGATCGCAATCTTCAGCACAACCTGGAAATAAACCAGCTTGCAATAAATTCTTCTTAACGATCAGGAGAGGAGATGCTAAATCAGCAACGTCAGTAACGTGAGAATTGTCGTCCACAACATTAACATTCTGGTCATGATTAGGCATAGGTGCTGTGATGACATTGGGGGTCGCCGGAGGATCAAATTCAATTTCTCCAGCGTCGATCATATCCTGAATCTTGTTCTTCAACAACCAGCAATCATTCGTATCATGCCCGGGGCTATCGGAGTGATAGGCACACCTGGCGTTGGGATTATAACGAGGAGAAGTAGTGTTGGGATTTGCAGGAGGGCCTCTGAGGGTAATCAAATTGGCCTTTAACATACTCTGCAGTGCTTGGGTTAAAGTCATATTGATCTTGGTAAACTGTCTTCTCGACCTGTCTTGTCTGTGTTGGAAGTTCTGAGATGGCGGTGCGGCAATTGTAACTGCCCCAACAGTATGGTCACGATTCTTCTTGTTATGCTTCCTCTCACTGTACACAGCATTTGATTCATTCTTTCCCTGATAGGACTTTTTGGTGCTTGCAGAAGTAGCTGCCTGTATCTTTCCACTTCGAATGCCGCTTTCAACCCGTTCACCTGTCAAGATAAGTTCAGTGAAACCTGACGAGGAACTTCCCAGTAGATGGCTGTAGAATGGGCCAGTCAGTGTACCCATGAACATGTCCACTAACTCTCGATCAGTCATAGGGGGTTTGACTCTGCCAGCCAAATCTCTCCACTTTTGAGCATATTCTTTGAAACTTTCTTTAGAGCCCATAGTCATATTTTGTAGCTGTAGCCGAGTAGGCGCTAACTCAGAATTATACTGGTAGTGCTTGTAGAAAGCTGTTGCTAAATCAGTCCATGTGCGGATGTTAGAGCTCTCAAGCTGATAATACCACTCTAACTGTGTGCCAGACAGACTCTCTTGGAAGAAATGGATCCACAGTTTCTTATCAGTAGTGTGCGGCTGAATCTTTCTCACATAAGCCCTTAGATGCATCTGAGGACAAGAGGCACCATCATACTTAGTGAAAATGGGAACCTTGAATTTGCGGGGAATGACCACATCAGAGACCAGACCCAAGTTTTCGAAATCCAGACCGGGCACTTTCTGCCCCTCCATAGCTAGCATACGTTCTTCCAGCAACTTGTACTTATCATCCTTCGGAGAGTACTGTTCATGTTCATAATCTTCATCGTCGTCCTCAGAATTGACGAGATTAGGATTCTCATCTTCCGAATCATTCTCGGTCTCTTCTTCTGAATCCTTCGGAATTCTAATCTTGACTCCTGTAACCTGTCCCTTAAGCCTTCTCCCCGGGTTGATGTAACCCACAGGTTTCTGGTCCTTCTTCTTCTCCATCAAAAGAGCTTTCAGTTCTTCCTGCCCCTTAGATAAGCTCAGCATCATTTCCTGGAATTGAGCATTCTGGGCCTGGAGATCTTTGACAGTTTGTTCGAGAGCCATTGTTCAATCTGTTTGAATCTGCTGGAATCTGTTTGATAGGAAAATCGTGAGAACACTGATCCTTTAGAATACCTGTTATGCGATGCAATGCAATGTATGAAATGTTTTCAAGGACTTTCGGGATTTAACTTTGCATAAACTAACAAAAAGAGCTTTTTTTTTCTTTTCTCTTTTGTTTTTGCTTTTGTTTTTTTTTTTTTTTTAGCAGAGTTAAATCCCTAAATCCTTGAAATGGTTAGTACAATGCCATGATGTTATGATGTTATGTTGTTATGATGTCATGTTGTTAGATAAATAACAAGCACAAGCAAGTCACACAACAATCATTCCTAGGTTTTAAGGCTTGCGTGAGTTCCATAGGTAAATACCCTCCCCACTGAAGTTTGGTTGGTTCAACCTGTCTTAGAATAGTAACCGGGTTCTAGAAGGATCTCAAATCATTGACCTTTCCTTAAGTCCACTTCAGTGCAACACCAAGTGGTTGACCGAAGCTTCCCTAAAGTCCAATCTCAAAGAGTGTAGTATCGAGTCTCAACCAACTCCAGTCGGAACCGAAGCCAGTTATCTCACTACTTTCTAATGGCCAGGATGAGTCAATTAGGGTTCTAAAGGTCTGGTTAATGCTTTTATGACACCACGCGAATGCCAAATATTTCCTCAACTAACATGAGGAACATCAGGACATCCAAAGTGCCACATTAACCGTAGCCATCATTTTGACCATTCCAGTATACGCCGGACAGTCGCGATGATCTCTTGCTACTTACCTAAGGTACACTAGATCCGGGTGTAGGATCTTTCACTCAAGCATAACATACCCAAGCAATCCCTTAAAAATAAATCAGACAAATTGAATAAGTGATCTTGTTTTTAAGGTAACCTCTCTTTTTAAATATTTAGGTTCCCCAGCAGAGTCGCCAGTTCTGTCATACGGTGAACTGGACTTTTTTGTGGTTTTAATCGCAATGTCGCGGTTAGCAAGAGTCGCCACCGACTTTTCTTTTATCCAATAAGGAAAGGTGGAAAAGAACAGGAAAAACCTTAATTTAGATTTTGGGTTCGGGAGGTACATTATACAAAGGGAAGGTGTTAGCACCCTTTGTATCCATGGTTATCCATGGGCTCTTAATTGCTCGATCACTTATATTATTTTTGTCTGAAAAAAAGTGTTTGTGAATTGTTTGGAAAATTGTTTTGAAAAGAGAATTTAACTTTGTAATGATTATTGTATGAATGTATACAAAGTGGTTATCCCGTTTTAGTTTTGAAAATTGTTTAGAAAAATATAACTCGGTAATGATTCTAGTATGAATGTATACCAAGTGGTGATTTTCTAAAGGCATTTTGAAAGGTGTGAGGTGCAAAACAAAAAAAAAATGTTTTAAGTTGTGAGCCAGCAATTAAGAGTTATACCGACCCAAGGTCTTTACGGGCATTTCCTATCCTTATGAGGGTAAAACTGTCCTTATTATTGAGAAATAAGTAGTTTTATCCTTTGGATGTAAAAGGGTCATCGTAGGGTCATCGATTGGTCATTGAAGGCAACAGTTATGAGGATACCTTAGCATTCGAAGGGACTATCATCATTTAACCGTAGGCAACATCGGAGGGTCATCGAGGGACAAAGTTGTATATTCGAAGGCAACATCCGAGGGACTATAATTTATTTTATGATGATTTAACCGAAGGGTCTTTGCTAAGGGTATCCCCACGTTCGCGGGACATGACCGTAATATCGTAATCGTAAGGCGACAAAGAGAGGTCCAAGATCACTTATTCAAAGGCAAAGTTTTACAATTAATTATATAATTAGGATGAAACTCCACATTAAAATTATTAAAAATAATATATTAAAAATTAATACATTAGAAATTAATACATTAAAAAATTAATTTAGGGTGAAACTCCACAAGGGTATCCCACAAATAAAGTGGAATACCTAGCCAATAACCTTTTCCTGGGATATGTGAACCTTTACGAAACTCAAAAAAAAAAGAAACATGTCAGAACACCAAATCAGGGTGCAATCAAAGATTACACCGGAGAAATATCATAACAATAAATAGGATAGGATAAATAATGCATGGCTATGATAAAAACATAAAAAAAACAGACTAGAAGAATCAGGTACTGTCTCGTTCGCCTCTGCCTCGCCTATCGAAGGCCACGGATTTTGAATTTGAAAACAGCCCCATGTTAGGAACTTTGAATTTTATGGCATTTTATCACAGGAATAACATGGTCAAACATTCAGGGTATTCAGGCATATTTAAATTCCCATACGAAAGCAAATTATATATCAACATTTAATCATGATGCATTATATATGTAGATATGGCCAATTGAAAGTATAAACAATAGAGATAGGCAAACCTGTTTGCCAATTCAAGGTTGAAGGGATTGACCACTTGTAGTATCGGAATAAGTTAGGCAGCGGGAATTGGACGGCGATGGCTTCGGTGCAGATGGGCTGCCTTCAGGGTTTCTTTACTCTGAATTCTCCGGGTAGGCAGGGTTCCTATGCCAAAGTTTCTATCCGTCCTTCTCTGTTCTCTCTCTTTCTTTTTCCTCAAGGTTTTGTTCCAAGGAAACCTCAGAGTGTTTTGCTTCTCTTCCTTCTTTCTCCAGTAAATCTCCCAGTGTAAACTCCAAGTCTAACTCCCCTACTGAAACTTCAGTATTTATAGACTAATTTCGTGGGTAATGGGCTTGGAATGAGGGAGACCCAAGTCCAAAATAATTTGTTATATTTTATTTATTTATTTATTTAAATTATTTAATTAATTAATTAATTAATTAATTAATTAATTAATTATTTAATTAATTAATTAATTAAATTTTTTTTTTTTTTTTTTTTTTTTTTTTTTTTTTTTTTTTTTTTTAGGAAAAATGATGGGTAATTTTTGGGGTATGACAAGCGGGAATTAATCCCTATTACATCATACGCCAATATAGGCCAAACACCAATTATGCACACATTATTCAAATATTGATTTTTCACTTTTCCAACAGTGTTAACCGGTTAACGCCCTGGGTTAACCGGTTAACGCAGACCAAAACACGCTTCCTGGTAAAACTTAACAGTGTTAACCGGTTAACACCCTAGGTTAACCGGTTAACGCAAACAGAACAGCAATTTTTACAAATCACAACAGTGTTAACCGGTTAACGCCCTGGGTTAACCGGTTAACGCAAGCAAAATAGCAATACTTCACAATTCCTAACAGTGTTAACCGGTTAACACCCTGGGTTAACCGGTTAACGCAAGACAGAAAGCTGTTCCTGCGCTAACACGAAGTAGAATGCAGAATTCTCCGCATTTTCCGCCGTTGGAGGACTTCCGGACCTCCGATTCCGATTCCGTAAAAAGCTATACGTTCGGGAAATCACAACTCACACAAATACAGATTCAATTACAGCTTTAACACAACTTATCCAACACAATTTTTCAGCATTCAACATCCCAATTAGGGTCAATTCAACGGTTTGTCACTACCCATTACATGTTAACCCATAATACCCATTAAACGACGATAAACCCCCCTTACCTGAGTTAATCCGGCGAATCTTTAAGCTTCAAGCTTTTCTCTTCTCCAACCTTCTTCCTCTTACTCTGTCTCTTTGCCCTTTTCCTCTTTTCAGCCGCTTCTCTACTTTTCACGTAAAAACCCTTTCTTTACCAAATGGGACTCTTTTTCTTATTTCCAACTTATATATATATATTCCAATAATTATTATTCCAATAATAATAATAATAATCCAATAATTCCAATTATTTAATTAAATTAATAAATATAATATTAACTTAAATTAAATAATTAGCTTATTGTTTTCGGGGTGTTACAACTCTCCCCCACTAAAAGAGTTTTCGTCCTCGAAAACATACCTCAAGCGAATAACTCTGGATAGGACTCCTTCATCTGACTCTCAAGTTCCCAAGTCACATTGCTACCTGCTGGTCCTCCCCAAGCTACCTTCACCAAGGCAATCTCTTTACCCCGCAACTGCTTCAACTCTCGATCCTCGATCCTCATAGGTGATGTTTCAACAGTCAGGTTATCTCTCACCTGTACATCATCTATTTGGACCACATGCGACGGATCAGGAATGTACCTCCTCAACTGAGACACATGGAAAACCTCATGCAAATTCGCAAGTGACGGCGGTAAAGCGATACGATAGGCTACCTCCCCTATCCTCTCCAAAATCTGATAAGGACCAATAAATCGAGGTGTCAACTTCTGCGACTTCAAAGCTCGACCAACTCCAGTTATCGGAGTAACACGAAGAAACACATGATCTCCCTCTTGGAACTCAAGTGCCTTCCTCCTCTTGTCGTGATAACTATTCTGACGACTCTGAGCAATTCTCATCTTCTCCTGAATCATCTTAATCTTTTCCGTAGTCTGTTGAACAATCTCCGGTCCAACCACAGCACTCTCACCGGACTCATACCAACATAAAGGCGTCCGACATCTCCTACCATACAAAGCTTCAAACGGTGCCATACCAATGCTCGAATGAAAACTATTGTTGTAGGTAAACTCAATCAAAGGTAAATAACAATCCCAAGCACCTCCCTTTTCCAAAACACAAGCCCTCAAAAGATCCTCTAGTGACTGAATCGTCCTCTCAGTCTGACCATCAGTCTGCGGATGATATGCAGAACTCAATCTCAGCTTAGTTCCCAAAGCCTTCTGCAAACCTTCCCAAAACTTCGATGTAAATCTAGGATCTCTGTCCGAAACAATACTCGACGGAATACCATGCAAACTTACAATCTTCTCAATATACAACTCGGCTAATCTCTCTAACAAATAATCCATTCTGATCGGAATGAAATGAGCCGATTTCGTCAATCTATCAACAATCACCCAAATAGCTTCAAAATTCTTACTTGTCCTCGGTAAACCAGAAACAAAATCCATGCTGATACTATCCCACTTCCACTCTGGAATAGCCAACGGTTGCATTAGCCCAGACGACTTCTGATGCTCAATCTTTGACTTCTGACAAGTCAAACAAGAATAAACAAAACTCGCAATTTCTCTTTTCATTCCCGGCCACCAAAATAACTTTTTCAAATCATGATACATCTTCGTAGCTCCAGGATGAATACTCAAGCCACTACGATGTCCTTCCTCCAGAATACTCCTCTTAAGTTCGGTAACATCCGGAATACACACCCGATTACCAAATCTCAAAACACCATTCTCATCAACTCTGAATTCACCACCTCGACCTTGATTCACTAGAGTCAACTTATCAACCAAAAGCACATCGGATTTCTGACCCTCTCTAATCTCATCCAGAATACTACTCGTTAACTTCAACATTCCCAATTTAACACTATTGTGAGTACTCTCACACACCAAACTCAAGTCTCTAAACTGCTCAATTAAATCCAATTCCTTAACCATTAACATAGACATATGCAATGATTTCCGACTCAATGCATCAGCCACTACGTTTGCTTTACCCGGATGGTAATTCAAACCAAAGTCATAATCCTTCAGAAACTCTAACCATCTCCTCTGTCTCATATTCAGCTCTTTCTGATCAAACAAATACTTTAAACTTTTATGGTCACTGAAAACCTCAAATCTTGACCCGTACAAGTAATGCCTCCATAACTTCAGAACAAATACCACAGCTGCCAACTCTTAATCGTGTGTCGGATAGTTCCTCTCATGAACCTTCAGTTGTCTCGAAGCATAAGCTACAACCTGCTTATTCTGCATCAACGCACCACCCAAACCCAACAATGAAGCATCACAGTAAACCTCAAATGGTTCCGACGGACTCGGTAATATCAGAATAGGAGCAGTAGTTAACCTTCTCTTTAACTCTTGGAAACCTTCTTCACATTTTGAGTCCCAAACAAACGCTTGCCCCTTTCTAGTCAACATCGTCAACGGTAACGCCAACTTAGAAAATCCCTCAATGAATTTCCTATAATAACCTGCAAGTCCAAGAAAACTCCTTATCTCAGAAACTGACTTCGGAGCTTCCCACTTAGATACCGCTTCTATCTTAGAAGGATCAACAACAACACTATCTCTTGAAATCACATGACCAAGAAAACTAACCTCTTCTAACCAAAATTCACACTTGGACAGTTTAGCAAATAACTTCCTTTCTCGTAGAACTCCTAAAACCACCCTCAAATGCTCAGCATGCTCTTCTTCAGATTTCGAATACACCAAAATATCATCAATAAACACCACAACAAACTTGTCTAGGTACGGATGGAAAATCCTATTCATATACTCCCTAAATACTCCAGGCGCATTAGTCACACCAAAAGGCATTACAGAATACTCGTAATGTCCATACCTTGTTCGGAAAGCAGTCTTCTGAATATCCTCAGTTTTCACACGTATCTGATGATACCCCGATCTCAAATCTATTTTGCTGAACACACTCGCACCAACCAACTGATCCATCAAATCATCAATCCTCGGCAAAGGATACCGATTCTTGATCGTCACTTTATTCAGTTGCCTGTAGTCCACACACAACCTCATAGTACCTTCTTTCTTCTTAACCAATAACACTGGTGCACCCCACGGTGACACACTCGGACGAATAAATTTCTTATCCAACAGGTCTTCCAACTGACTCTTCAATTCAGTTAACTCAACAGCAGACATACGGTACGGAGCCATCGATATCGGCCTAGTACCAGGTACCAAATCAATCGAGAATTCAACTTCACGCTCTGGCGGTAATTCATTCACTTCTTCAGGAAACACATCAGGAAAATCACACACCACGGCTAGATCGCAAATCACCAGTTTATCTTTAGCCTCCAAAGTCGCTAACAGCATAAACAACTCTGCCCCATCTGCTACTTCCTCATTCACCTGCCTTGCTGATAGAAACAAATCCTTTCCTTCCTCAATCTCAGGAAAGATCACAGTCTTATCAAAACAGTTGATATAAACTCGGTTAGACACCAACCAGTTCATACCCAGAATAACATCAATCTGCACTAGTGGAAGACACACTAGGTCCATCCCAAAGTCTCTACCAAAAATACTCAAAGGACAATTTAAACAAACTGAAGTAGTAGTCACTGAACCCTTCGCAGGAGTATCAATCACCATACTACCATGCATCTCAGATATCTCTAATTTAAGTTTCACAGTACAATCCAAAGATATAAAGGAATGAGTAGCACCGGTGTCAATAATAGCTACAAGAGGAAAGCCATTAATATAACACGTACCTCGGATCAAACGATCATCTGCAGAAGTCTCAGAACCCGATAAAGCAAAGACCTTGCCTCCCGACTGGTTCTCTTTCTTCGGCTTAGGACACTGTGGACTGATATGACCCACCTCTCCACAGTTGAAACAAGTCACAGTCTTCAACCGGCACTCTGCAGCCAAGTGACCACCTTTGCCACACTTAAAACACTTCTTCTCATTACTGGTACACTCATGGATACGATGTCCAGCTTGACCACATCTGAAACACTTAGCAGGGGCACTGGAGTCTCCCCCACTAGGCCTCTTCATCCCACTCTGTCTCTGGAAACCTTTGCCAGCTGCATACGGTTTCCCACGATCATTCTGATTCTTGCCTTTCCTATCAACCCTCTACTGATAGCTCTCTGCTCTGGCTTTGGTATCCTGTTCAAAAATCCTGCAACAGTCAACCAAATCAGAAAACACTCTAATCCGCTGATATCCAATAGCCTGCTTGATCTCGGGACGCAACCCGTTCTCAAACTTCACACATTTCGAAAATTCCCCAGTAGCCTCATCATAGGGAGTGTAATACTTTGACAGCTCTGTGAACTTAGCAGCATACTCAGTAACAGACCGATTGCCCTGCTTCAATTCCAAGAACTCTATCTCTTTCTTTCCTATGACATCCTCTGGAAAGTACTTCCTCAGGAATCTCTCTCTGAACACAGCCCAAGTGATCTCAGCATTCCCAGCAGATTCCAACTCAGTGCGGGTAGCAACCCACCAATCATCTGCTTCTTCTGACAGCATATGCGTACCGAACCTGACCTTCTGGTTATCGGCACACTCAGTCACTCGGAAGATCCTCTCGATCTCCTTTAACCACTTCTGAGCGCCATCTGGATCGTATGCTCCCTTGAACATTGGAGGATTGTTCTTCTGGAACTCACTCAGTTGACGAGCAGCTCCCATTCCCACAACATTCGGATTCCCTCCAAGTACTCCAGCTAGCATACCCAGAGCCTCAGCAATCGCAGCATCATCTCTACCTCTTCCAGCCATCTCTATTCTGAGTTAATCCAACAAGATAAAACAATAAGTACTGATAGGGTTACACAACACCTATCCCGTACAGGGAAAACAGAATAATTACGACTCGACTCGACCGACTATGCTCTGATACCACTAATGTAACACCCTTCTAAAATACCCCAAATATTTAATTAAAATAGCAATATATTCAATCAGAGTAATTATGCAATTAAGGGTGTCACACAATCATTTCACACCATTTACCATAATAACTGTCATGCTCTTTTATTAATTCAAAACATAAAGCATTTGCACATTACGCAGCGGATAGAAATCAAATCAATCATGCAAAACATGTAACACATTACATGTAAAATTATTCAACAAGGTAAAACATCCCGTCCCGATGTTACATCTATCAGAGCATGACCCACTAAGGAGACTACACTAGACTCCAAGCACTAGCTTCTACTCAATCACTGCTCGTTACCTGAAAACATAGTTGTAAGGGTGAGTTCCTCAATCGATATAATAAGCATTATAAAATATCATGTAATGCTAAGTAAATAACACATTAATCACCCTAATCATATCACACATTCGGTAACGGCCACCTCCACTCAAACATCATAATCATGCTCAACATAAACATCAAAACACACGTATAATATTGGAACACATCCATTCATATTATACACAATACATACATTATGCAATGAGACTCCATGCATGCGGTACCGACTATTCGTGAACATATAGTTCACCTCACCGATCAAATCCAGATACGGCTACCAAGCCCACTAGTCCCACTCATTTGAGACCTAGTGACTCACTCACTAATTCCTCACCACGGGAATTAGCTACCACCCCAAGGGCCATGCTATGCACGCTAATTCACCTAGCATGCAAACATCAACAACAGTCCATAATGACTAACTCACTAATTCCTCACTATGGGAATTAGCTACCACCATAAAGGCCACAATATGCATGCTAAATCACCTAGCAATGCAAAATCATCAACAATAATCCACAATGGACATATGCTCACACTCTAAGCCATAAACAGTCCATTCACAATTGCATACATAACATATACATTCACAGCATTATGCATACCATCATACATTCATCAACACGCGTATCAAAACATCATATCATGTCAAATAATTAATCACAGTATTAGCACACTCCACTAATACCTATACTGCTCAAAACAGCGGGAATTAATCCCTATTACATCATACGCCAATATAGGCCAAACACCAATTATGCACACATTATTCAAACATTGATTTTTCACTTTTCCAACAGTGTTAACCGGTTAACACCCTGGGTTAACCGGTTAACGCAGACCAAAACACGCTTCCTGGTAAAACTTAACAGTGTTAACCGGTTAACACCCTGGGTTAACCGGTTAACGCAAACAGAACAACAATTTTTACAAATCACAACAGTGTTAACCGGTTAACGCCCTGGGTTAACCGGTTAACGCAAGCAAAACAACAATACTTCACAATTCCTAACAGTGTTAACCGGTTAACACCCTGGGTTAACCGGTTAACGCAAGACAGAAAGCTGTTCCTGCGCTAACACGAAGTAGAATGCAGAATTCTCCGCATTTTCCGCCGTTGGAGGACTTCCGGACCTCCGATTCCGATTCCGTAAAAAGCTATACGTTCGGGAAATCACAACTCACACAAATACATATTCAATTACAGCTTTAACACAACTTATCCAACACAATTTTTCAGCATTCAACATCCCAATTAGGGTCAATTCAACGGTTTGTCACTACCCATTACATGTTAACCCATAATACCCATTAAACGACGATAAACCCCCCTTACCTGAGTTAATCCGGTGAATCTTTAAGCTTCAAGCTTTTCTCTTCTCCAACCTTCTTCCTCTTACTCTGTCTCTTTGCCCTTTTCCTCTTTTCAGCCGCTTCTCTGCTTTTCACGTAAAAACCCTTTCTTTACCAAATGGGACTCTTTTTCTTATTTCCAACTTATATATATATTCCAATAATTATTATTCCAATAATAATAATAATAATAATAATCCAATAATTCCAATTATTTAATTAAATTAATAAATATAATATTAACTTAAATTAAATAATTAGCTTATTGTTTTCGGGGTGTTACAATGAGAGCTTAATGAATGAATGATTCACCCATGTTTTCTATGATTGTGGGGTTCTACCTATGGTTGAATGTTGTTGTTGTTATCATGGTTTTATGTTTCATAAGCTTGTAGAAGCATGAAGTGTAAAGGTGTTGTTTCTTTTCTTCATGATGTTCATGTTGGTTGGGTTGTTAGAATGATTTAGAGATGGTTAGGGTTGGAATAAAGGGAGTTAAGAGAGGAATTTATTAAGAAAATTGAGGAACCGATTGGTCCTTTGCATCAATCGATTGTTTAAACTTTCTATTTTTGAATAAGTTGAAATTTTTCAAAGACCAATCGATTGGCCTTGGGAATCAATCGATTCCTTTGTATTTTGTGAGTATGAAGTTCCAACCAATCAATTGGTTCTTCCAATCAATCGATTGGTTTAGTGAAATTTTTTAGAATAATTCACATTCAATCGATTGATTCATTTGATCAATCTATTGACATGAATTAATTATTTGATGAATTAAAATATGTTTGAACCCGGGACCTCCTTGATATGATACAAGCCTTACCACTAGGCCAAAGATGTTGTTGTTGAATACTTATGCAATGAATAAATGTTAATCTAAATCTTGATTAAGATAGATTAATGAATTAATCGAGGGTTATAACTCCGTTTTGGACACGGACGAATGCGTTAGAAAGATAACGTAAATGGCTATTATAATTGTTCCATGTTATAAAATATCATGTGATTTATAAATACTATGAATTATATTATGATGAAAGTTAAGTATTGTTGTTATGTTGAAGGTGAAATAACATGATTAAAAACCTTACAAAGCTGAGTGAGGAAACCTAGGAGTATAACATGATTAATAACTTAGAAAGATAATCTAGGTTATGGAAAATGTGAGATATATGTATGAGAATATGGTATTCATTCGTACGACGCTTATGTGGAGGTCGTGGATGAATTGTTGCCATGATTGAGAATGAGATGCATTGTATGGAACATGCCAAGTTATTATTTGTGTATTGTGGTGAATACAGTCACTTGTGATTGATGAATTTTGTTATGGTTCGTGGAATCGATGATTTGTGAAACCGATCATGTATTCAGAATGTGTGTTTTTTATGATAGTACACATCTCTATTGGTATGCTTAGTGTAAGACCCTAATTTTGACCCTAAGATCCCTCATGGCATCATATCATTGCTCATTTGCATTTGCCTCAAGGATCATAGCATCTTAGCTCCTTAATCCTAGGGTTGGGACTTGTGTGAGTTGGTCTGAGACCACCAAGCATGCTTGAATTGTATATTATTTCTTTTCTTATTTTGTTTACTAACCAAAAGCACAAAAATATGTCACTAACATCTTTTGTTTTGTAGCTTGAGCAATCATAAGATCTAAGGCTCCTAGGAGGCCCCTATGACTCAATGATATGGCCAAATGAAGTGGAAAGAAAGATGACAATGGTTCACAAAGCTCTCAATCATCATACATGCCTCTCAAGTATCTCAATTTATCAATTTGATCAAGATAAACCAAAGGGCTTGAAGCTTGTTTCCCAAGGAAACCCTAATTCATATATGCATCAACTGTGCCTTACCCACGAAGCAACCTCAACCCATGATCAAATAAAATCAAGGGAAGTTATTTCATTCATCATTTCATGCATATTTGAGCTTATGTGTGTCTGCAATCATCAATTCATCAAGATTTGAAGTTTGGACTTGAGAAGTTGATCAGTCTATTCATCTGACTATTTTGAAATCCACTGAGACCTAACTTTTGATGTGTTTGTCAAATGATGATAACCCCAAGATAAAAAATGTTATTAAGAATCATATGAACAACTTTAATGTTCATCAAAATTTTATTTGACGCTTGGAAGGTCATCATCCATTTCAAAACATTATAGGTCATTTTGACTGAAACCCTAATTTTGGGTCAACTTCCCAAGGACCTAACTCACTCATTTTTCATGATTTTGAGGTGGTATCAAATTCATTATAAATTTTAAGATGTATACTTCATTTTTTATGTTGAACAAATTTTCATAATCCTAAAAGAAATACATGTGATAATGCAAAACATTATAGGTCACTTTGGACCAAAGTCATTGAAATGTGAAAAAGTCCAACTTCAAGTGCCCATAACTTTCTCATCAAAAATCCAAATGATTCCAAATTTGAGTCCAAATTTATTTTCTTGAAAAGATCTACAACCTTTATCTTGAAGGTTTTGTCATTTGAGGCTTGCATCATTGAATCAGAAGGGCTTAAAGTTGGTCCATTTTGGTAAAATTTTCATGCACATGTTTTGCACCTTGAACTTTATGACCAATTTAATAATTTCCCAATCCCAAATGGATTTTTTTCAACATAACAATTGTTCCTCGTGTCAAGACCTTTCCAACCATTACCCATAAGGCCATGTTTCAATTTGGTAAGAGGTATTTTCAAAGAGGAGAAGATTCATGTGCATTTTTGGAAACATTGTTAAAACTTCATGCACACTCCAATTCAATTACATGTACACGTCCATTTCAGCTCAATTAAATTTTAGCATGCTAAATCAATTGCATTTGGGCCCTCCATGCGCCTGTACAGGCCTATGCATGGAGGCCCTCATCACACATGCACATGAATTTTCCATGCCTTGCATCAGCTTTCACTATAAATAAGCATGCTCAGCTTCATTCATGATCAACCTTAAGGCGCCTTATATGCTGCAGAACTGAATCCAAAACCTCACCTAAAGGAATTTTGCTCTTCCACTTCAATTTTTCAGATCCAATTTTCAACTTCCTTGGTTGATTATTGGACTCTAATTCCTTAGCCTTGCTCTATCTCCATCTCAAGAACACACTACAATCAAGAGTTGAAAGAGATCGTGCTTCATAGATCTGCATTTCAAAGGTTGCTATCCAAACTTTTTCAATTCGAAACTCACTGATTCTTGCTCATTTCTTGTATTTATTGGCTCCTCTGAAGTCCTCTCATAAGAGGCAATTGATTGGTGTGCTTAATTTTGTAAATCCATCAAGTTCAGTTTGAACTCCATTATTTTCCATCACTGATTTCTCTTTCTATGAGGATCTAGAGTGAAAACCAATGGCACAGGGGTGATGTATATCACCCCAGCTTTCCAATGATATGAGGATCGCCCAGTTTTGTTAAGATTTTTGGACCTGCAACTTCCACCGGAGTTGATGCACTCGCCGGAGAAGACGGTGGTGTACACCACTGTCCCCATTGCCAGATTAAACCTAGGTCGTTGATCATGATCTCTAGCTTGAATCGTGGCCTTCAGATCTTATGACTTTTTTTAATTATTTGTGTTGCTCAATTGACTAGAGCCTATGGTGAGCGCGCGCATGTGGATCCTTGGATGTGCCACCTCATTTAATGAGGTTGATCCAACGCGCCTGGTTTTTTTGCTTTTTCTGATTTTTCTATTTTATTTTCTTTATTTCATTTTATTTCAAAAAATCATAACTCTTTCATTTTAAATCCAAAAAATATGGGACCAATTGCATTATTTCCCTTTTTAATTCTAGTTTCTGAAAATGATTTTTAATATTTTTTATTTTGTCATTTGATATTTTTTATGAATTTTCTCTTTTCTGGTTATTTTTAATTCATTTTAAATAGTTTCCAATATTCAAAAAATACAAAAATATTTTCTTAACCTCTTTGAATGATGATGGATCTATGAAAAATATTCTTATCAATTTATTAATTGATTTGAGATTTATTTGAGATTTTAGTTCAATTAGGTTATTTTTATTCATTTTTAATTGTTTAAAAATAGTTTCTGGTTTCTAAAAATGCTGAAATTTTTTGTCAAACTTTGTTTGACCTTGTTGAACTTAGGATGATCCATTTGGACTTTTCCAAGTTGATTTGAAATGGATTTGAAGTTTGACCTTTGTTTGATTATTTTAATTCAAGTATTATTATAATTTTTAAAAATACCAAAAATTATTTATTTGTTTCTTGACTTTTAAGTTTCATTTTGCTTCTGTTTACTATTGTTTGACCTTGATTCCATTTATCTTTGGTCAATGTACTTTGCTTATTTCATTTAAATTTCAATTCATGTACATTCTTATTCATCTTCTTCTTCTTCTTTTTTCTTTTTGATCAATGAGTTAAAGATTGGTGGTTAGCCTTGACATATGGGAGGCTTAACCTTCCTTGATTCAAATCTAATTCCTCTTGATCATAGATCAAGTGAATGGCTTTGAATTAAGGATAGGTTGCTTCTTGGTTAAGCAAAAAACCTAAATCAATACAAGATCATTCTTATTTTCTTTTGGCATGGCAAGTTGTAGGAGTTTGGCTTACTAGTCATGGTCTCTAACTTGTGTTTGTTGCCTATAGTTTTATTGACTGGCCTCAGATAGGTGTGACTACTATATTAGTCCACTTACGATTGTTTAACATAGCGCTAAATTTCCTTATGGCACACTAACATTGACTATTAACACTAACTTTTAATTCAAGTCTTTAATTCTTGCAATTTACTTTAATGTGTACATTATTCATTTGCTTTTGCCTTTTGCTCACTTGAGCTCATGTTTATGTTAATGCAATTTGCCTTTTGCTCACTTGAGCACATTATTGTGTATATACTATTGTGCTTGTTTTGTTTTGATTGTGTGAAACCAAATGCAAATGGACAAAGGACTTAGATTCTAGGACCTTACCTAAGCTAATGGAGTTTGAAGAGCAACTAGGCCTCATGCCTTTAGAGTGCTTAAAAAAGTCAAAGAGCAACTAGGCCTCATGCCTTTAGAATGCTTAAAGCTTGAAGATGAACATTGAAAGGACCAAATTCTAAACTCCCTCTTGTCCATTATTTATTTGTTTTGTGGAACTTTTTGATTTGTGTGTTCTTATGCTAGGGATCCCAAACTTGCCAAGTAGAAGAACCATTGTCATGAGCATCCAAAGTGAGAGATACAAAAGCCATTGGAAGATTCCTAGGAGCTTGATTTGTGTGCTTGATTGCTTGAGTTATTTGCTTATTGCTTGCTAATTCCAAAGGATGGGAGCAACTTGGATCATCACTATGATCTCAAGAAGGGAACTCCATTGTGGTCTTATTTCTCTTCCTTCATCTTTGTATGTTAAGGACTTAGCCATTCTTATTCTTCCCTCCACTCTAACCCAAGCCAAACTTTTGTGCAAACATTAACATTTATTTTCAAAATTAGAAACCTAAGCATTATGCTTTTGATTTTCCAAACTTCTTTTCATAACACTTATTTTGAATTAAATCCTTAAGTCAACTTTGACCATACTTTGTGAATACTTTTCATTGGTAAATACAACTCACTCAATTGTTTTTGTGGTTTCAATGGCCACTTTTGCCAAAGCTTTTCATAAACATTAGCTATTAGGTTTGAGTTATCCTAGAGGTTGATATAATACTCACCTATATCCTTAGTGATGGACCATAAGACTTCCATGCTTATTATAGGGTTAACCCCTCACTAGCATGTTGAAGCTCACCTCACATGGTGGATTTGTGGTTTTAGGTTGAGTTTTCTCCCTTCGATAACAAAAGACCTTAAGGCTTTTGACTAATCAATTCACCAACTTGTTTTGAGATTTTTACCCCGAACTACGAGGTTTTGATCCTAATCATTTTTAAGATGTTACGTAGGCAATGGGTTTATCCATTCAAACACAAAAATTGTAAATAACTAGTATATTCTTCTCTCATCTCCCCAATTATGTTTGCACAAATATTTTTCACAAATACCAACCTACCTTACAACAATAGTGAAAAGGGCTCCCTTAGAGTACTAAGGATGTTTTGGGTGCTTAAAACCTTCCCATTGCATAACCAACCCCTTACCCAGATCTCTGACATATTTATTAGTTTTTGATTTGATAAAACTTCTCGGTTTTTATTCGCTTTCTAACCTTTCCTTTGCATAAATAGAAGTGCGGTGGCGACTCGAATTGTATGATTTAATTTTGATTTAGTCAATAAATCTAAAGGTAACGAATACCCCGCTACACTTAGACGTGTAAGCATTGGGATATGGGACCAATGATTCGAGCCTCAATTGGGTTTGAGCCCCAACCATGGCGGACATGGGGGAAAGGTGGACACCAAAGTGGGATAAGGCTCATACGATGAAAGAGACTCAAAGTGGGTAAAGTCCAATATGAGTGACGGTTCTCAATAGTGGGTTTAAGTCCCATAGGGGAACCAGATATCCACCGCGAAAGTCGAATCATACGAGCATGCATGAACCGGGCCTGGCTTAGACGTAAGTCCGTTCGGGAATTGATGTTTCGTGATCTGAATAATGATCGTAGTTGAGTTATGAGAACTCAGATGCCCGTTTCCATACAGTTTCGAGATAGTTTCCCCATCGCTCAAGTCTTCGTTCCTTTGTTGACTTGAGTTGGATATGAGTTGAATATTAATTAGAAACCCTGTAGAGCCGAGTGGACCCATAGGATAGGAGAACTCACTGAGATTATTATCCCATCCCATTATTGTTGTTATTTTTCAGGTAATCCTTGCAGGTTGAATCTAAGAGAAGTTGTTATGGATGTTTCAAGGGATGTTGTTTATCATGATCTTCCGCTGTGGGGTTGTGTGTAATGAAGATATTGCACATAGTTCTTAGATTTTTATTGTTTAGGCACTATTGTATAACATGTTCCATTGATGTTTTTAGTTTGGACATGTATATATATTGATGCCATTAGGCACTTATGTTGGAACAGTACCAATTATTAACACTTGTATGATATTATTCTAGATATATATTATACGGGTTGTTACAGTTGGTATTAGAGCAGGTCGATTCTCGACCTAGCCTTGAAACATCATAAGTAAATCTATTCCTGCCTCATATGTGTGTTGAGCCAACATGATTCTTAATATCATTGTATGTAGTATTAGGCCTGATCAACCTAATGTTATGTGCGTGGTAGGTAGGATCATGGTTGAGCGACCACGAGGACTCCGAAGTGTGGGTTGAACTTGTGCTTTTTTAGGATAGGCTCAAGCCAAGAGTTAGAAAGTAAGGAGAACTAGATGGCCCAGTTGAAGTTTCAGAGGAGTTGCGATTTAGGTATTATGGAATTGAAGAGTAGTGTATCATTCAAAGCGCATTCTGTAGCGTTAATGGAGTTGAGAAGTTAAGGAATTCTATCAGATGAGTTTGCCAGAATTTTGAGGAATAAGTGAATTTGCTAGTAGAATAAGATACACTCGTTGATATCGAATAAGTATTGTGAGTAATTCCATATGGTGAAGGAGAAAGGATGGTTATATTGCACATATCCCATAAGGTCTGGAAGTGGGGTAGTGTATCAGTGTTTCAGTTTCTAAGGCCACTAAAACATTTTGGAAGAACGAGAGTACTTCATGGAATATATATTTGGAATGGTACCTTGCAAGTGGTTAAGGACTTGAGGGATAAGGACGTTTAGTTTTGTTGGAGCCTAAGGTAGTGGTGAATTCTAAGGAAAGACTCGAGGACATGGCTGCCTATTCCAAGTGAAACATGTATGGACCAAATGGAGGTTAGAAGATAAACCAAGTATGTTCAGTCTTAGAAGGGAGATCGGGTTTGGAATAGCTCGCCAGCGGTTCAGTGTTAGTAAGAGACCATTATGGAATGTTAAGTTACCTAAGGATCAATTATAAGAGTTCGTGTGGAAAGAGAGAACGCACACTACATAGTAAAGGAAGCTCCGGCGAGTTTTGGTTGTAGGAGATCTGGTTGAGGAGAAGAGCAACTAAGTTGGATTAAGGAATTCTAGTAGAATGGTTTTGTAATTGGAACAGGGAGAATTACCATGGGAAGACAAGTGAACACCGAGTGTGGAAGTAGTGTGGATGTTGCAATACAACCGTTGTAATGGGTTACATTTTAGATAAAGGAACAATGGGACCATTAAGATTAATTAAGACGAAGTTATGGGCGTGCAGTTGATGATTGTTCGCATCGAGGATTTCTAGAGTATGTAGTGGAATGGAGGAAGTTAAACCTTGGTATTAAGAGAAGTATGTGATAACAACATTATGGTCACGAGTAAGTGTAATGGATTCCTTATCTTGAGATGGATGTAAAGTAACATACATTTTGTTGAGTAGTGAGTCTTGTATTCTGAGAAGTTGAGTTGATGATAGGCAATGAAAGAAAAACCAAACTGGAGCATGTGGACTAGGTGTAGGATATGGAATATGTTATGTTGCAGGGGCGTATTGGGAGACAATGAGGATTATCTGTGGCAAGTCATAAAGACATGTAACCCTGGTATGATGAAGTGTGTAGTAGGTATTGGGTTAGAAGAAAAATTCCAATCATAAGTGTGTGGCAATGATAAGGTTCATCTTAAGTGCATTTTATTGAATTGCAAGAGTAATAGTAGCTTATTGGAAGTTTGGTGGTTATTTATCTTTTTGAGGAGTGTTTGGTTGGTTGATCGCAGAGTATAAACATTCACACCGTGTTGGAGCTAGGGGTGTCTTAAATGTCATAAGTGTATCGTTGTGGGTGTACAAATTGAGGATGGAGTTACAAGTCACCACAAGTCAGATTGGTAGTTTTGAAATTGGGATTTCTGAAGGTGTAGTGCGTAGTTGGTCATCTGTAGAGATATCATGGAAGTCAGGCGTGTGGGAAAACCAACCTGGTGAACCATGCTCAGTTTAAGTAAGTCTGGGAAGTACCACTATTATGATTATGAATAACTATACATAACAGATCTGGAAGAGACCTATTAAGTGGTGATCTGGAAGAGATTAGTTAGGTATATGGTATACATTGATAAGGTGTGAAGTGGTTGGTCATGGTATGAAATTGATTAATTCATTCGGATTCATAGCCTTAGATGTAGACTCCCTGAGAGTGGTAATGGATGTGTACGATGATACTCTACCCTATTGGAAGGATTCATGAGTTATACTTCCAAGAAGGAATGACGATAAGATATTCCTGAAGTTAAACATGTAACTCGGATTGTGTATTAGTAAGAGCATGAGCCAAGATTATGGAAGATGGGACAGGACGATTGAGATGAATGATTTTGGATACGAAGTGAAATGTTGTCGCTAGATGTGTGTGAAATATTATGTGTGACTCTACGAGGTGTATGAACACTCATAGTTACGCTCTAGATTGCTTAAGTTCCTTAGAAGTGGTGTCTCGTTGATGATTTAAAGTTCCTTGATGGTGTTATGTTGTTTTGGTCGAGATCATGTGTCGGTAGAAATCTTGAATGAATCAAAGCCCTACAAGAGGATCTGATATGGAATATAGTAACCAGAACTGGATATTGTCAAACTAATTTGGTTTAACTGCATCAAACACATGATGAATTTGGATGTTCTACGTCTTTATGGTTGTAGTAATGTAACTCCTGGATACCTATCTTCTGAAGAGTGTTGGTCTTATTCTAAACTTTTGTGAGTCAACAAGGAAGTCATTCTACTAATGGAAATTTTAAATACCAAAATCATCGTCCAACAGATACACATTCATTCAAAAGCCATACTCGCTCCCTTTCTTGACTACAAATTCAATATAAAATAGAGAATTTTATCTAGGATTCTAATGGTGACCTTCATGAATGGTTATATAAAGTGTGAGTAGTTTGAATGTGAAATGTTTTACGTCTACGAAATAATGAAGAACAAATATTCTTAGAGATGTTGAAAAAAAGGAAAGGAAATATTAAAAAAAATATTAAAATTCATTACACTTCTTTTACGTTTTAAAATTCAATTGTGATGTCTTATTTGCATATTTATGATTCAAACATATTTATCTTTACTTAAACTTTTAGTATCTCTTTTTATCATATTTATATTATCGTCTCAATTACAAATTTTTATAATAAAAAAAATCAAAATCTACATTTTATAATACTACATCCAAAATTCATATTCGCCACGTGCATCGCGCGAGTCTCTCTCTAGTAATATATTAAATCTGAAGCAGCGGATTATATCACGACATGTGCTAATTTTTCTAATTTGTTAGTCCCACGTCTTCCCATTGTCCTATGTGACACCTTTCTAAACTCATTATCAAAACGTCAAATGCCTTAGTGATTCTCTCTTAGAGGTCACGAGTTCAACTCCTTGCAGAGACAAAAAAAAACAATATTTATTCTCTATTGAAAGTCACAATTTCAATTTTCATAAAAACAAAAAGATTTATGAATCTAAAGACTAAAATTAAAATTTTGTTTTCTTTAACATCATAAAAAAAAATAAACGATATTAAAATTGAGTTACATACTGTTTTCTTGACAACTCATTCTCTTACATGTTAGAATATTAAAGATTATGATATGATACTCTTAAAAAATATATTTTAAAACTTATCCATTCAATATATAATGTTGCATTGTTATACAAATAGTACATATATAGTTGATTGAGACACATATCTATATAATTTATGATATATGAAGCAACAAATTATATCACGACACATACTAACTTTTCTAATTTATTTGTCCGACATCATCCCATTGTCCTATGTGGCACCACCCTAAACTCATTTTCAAAAGGTCAAATGCATTATTTATTCTCTATTAGAGGTCACGAGTTCAACTCCTTGCAAAATAAAACAATTATCGTCCAGATAGTAAAAAACAACAACACCTGACATATTTAAATACCAAAATCATTGTCCAACCGATAGAGACTCATTCAACAGTCATACTCACTCCCTTTTTAGACTACAAAATCAATATAAAATAGAGAACTTTATTTAGTAATATATTAAATCTAAAGTGGCAGATTATATCATGACAAATGCTAAGTTTTCTAATTTAATTGTGCCACATCATCACATTATCATATGCGCCACCTCCCTAAACTCATTTTCAGAAGATTAAATACATTAGTTATTCTCCATTAGAGGTCACGAGTTCAACTTCTTGCAAAAACAAAAAAAAATGGAATATTTATTCTCTATTGAAAGTCGATAAAAAAAATTTAAGAACTAATTTAATTCCTATGAAAATGAAAAGAATTTTTAGTCTCTTAATAAAAGTGATAACATTATCAATACTTAAATCGCCCACAAAAAATAGATAATCGATTATGTAGTAACAATTATAAAAATACAACTTTTGAGCCTTTCTTCGAACAAATTGTACATATATAGTAGATCGATATCTAAATAAGATATTAAATTTGAAGCAACACATTATATCACGACACATGCTAACTTTTCTATTAATGTATTACATCTGAAGTGGCAGATTATATCATGACAAATGCTAAGTTTTCTAAATTGTTAGTGTCACATCATCACATTCTCATATGTGGCACCTCCTTAAACTCATTTTCAAAAGATCAAATACATTAGTTATTCTCCAATAGAGGTTACGAGTTCAACTCCTCGCAAAGACAAAAAAAATTGCAATATTTATTCTCTATTGGAAGTCGATAAAAACAATTTGAGAACTAATTTAATTCGTACGAAAATGAAAATAATTTCTAGTCTCTTAATAAAAGTGATAACATTAACAATACTTAAATCTGAATAGAGAATAAATATATTAAATCTGAAGCGGCAAATTATGTCCTGACACGTGCTAACTTTTCTATTTTATTTGTGCCACATCATCCCATTATCATATGTGACACCTCCCTAAACTTATTTTCAAAAGGTTAAATATATTAGTTATTCTCCATTAGAGGTCACGAATTCAACTTCTTGCAAAGACAAAAGAAATGCAATATTTATTCTCTATTGAAAATCGATAAAAAAATGTAAGAACTAATTTAAATCCTATGAAAATGAAAACAATTTTTAGTCTCTTAATAGAAGTGATAACATTATCAATACTTAAATCGCCCACAAAAAATAGATAATCGATTATGTAGTAACAATTATCAAAATACAACTTTTGGGCCTCCCTTCGAACAAATTGTACATATATAGTAGATCGATATCTGTATAATATATTAAATCTGAAGCAACACATTATATCAGGACACATGCTAACTTTTCTATTAATATACTAAATATAAAGTGGCAGATTATATCATGACAAATTCTAAGTTTTCTAATTTATTAGTGTCACATCATCATATTCTCATATGGAGCACCTCCCTAAACTCATTTTCAAAAGTTCAAATACATTAGTTATTCTCCATTAGAGGTTACGAGTTCAACTCCTCGCAAAGATAAAAAAAAATTGCAATATTTATTCTCTATTGGAATTCGATAAAACAATTTGAGAACTAATTTAATCCGTACGAAAATGAAAACAATTTTTAGTCTCTTAATAAAAGTGATAACATTATCAATACTTAGATCTGAATAGAGAATAAAGATATTAAATCTGAAGCGGCAAATTATGTCCTGACACATGCTAACTTTTCTAATTTATTTGTGCCACATCATCCCATTTTCATATGTGACACCTCCCTAAACTTATTTTCAAAAGGTTAAATATATTAGTTATTCTTCATTAGAGGTTACGAGTTCAACTTCTTGCAAAGATAAAAGAAGTGCAATATTTATTCTCTATTGAAAGTCGATAAAAAAATTTAAGAACTAAACTAAGTCCTATAAAAATGAAAATAATTTTTAGTATCTTAATAAAAGTGATAACATTATTAATACATAAATCGCCCAAAAAAATAGATAATCGATTTTGTAGTAACAATTATAAAAATACAACTTTTGGTCCTCTCTTCGAACAAATTGTACATATATAGTAGATCGATATCTATATATCTATATAATATATTAAATTTGAAGCAACAAATTATATCAGGACCAATGCCAACTTTTCTAATTTATTTGTGCCACATTATCCCATTATCTTATGTGGCACCTCCCTAACTCATTTTCAAAAGGTCAAATGCATTAATTATTCTCTATTAGAGGTCACGAGTTCAACTCCTTGCAAATACAAAATAATAATCGCCCAATCAATTGTGAAAAATAACAAATCTTGGAATATTTAAATACTAAAATCATCGTCCAACTGATACAGACTCATTCAAAAGTCATACTTGCTCCCTTTCTTGACTACAAATTCAATATAAAATAGAGAATTTTATCTAGAATTTTAATGGTGACCTTCATGAATGGTTATACAAAGTGTGAGTAGTTTGAATGTGGAATGTTTTACGTCCACGAAATAAAGAACAAATATTCTTAGAGATGTTGAAAAAAAGGAAAGGAAATATTAAAAAAAATTATTGAAATTCATTACACTTATTTTGCGATGTCTTATTTTCATATCTATGATTCAAACATATTTATCTTCACTTAAACTTTTACTATCTCTTTTTATCATGTTTATATTATCGTCTCAATTAAAAAAAAATATAATAAACAAAATCAAAATCTACATTTTATAATACTACATCCAAAATTCATATTCGCCACGTGCATCCCGCGAGTCTCTCTCTAGTAATATATTAAATCTGAAGAAACGGATTATATCACGACATATGCTAATTTTTCTAATTTATTAGTCCCACATCTTCCACTTGTCCTATGTGACAACTTTTTAAACTCATTTTCAAAAGGTCAAATGCATTAGTGATTCTCTCTTAGAGGTCACGAGTTCAACTCCTTGCAAATACAAAAAATCTAATATTTATTCTCTATTGAAAGTCACAAGTTCAATTTTCATAAAAACAAAAATATATATGAATCTAAAGACTAAAATTAAAATTCTGTTTTCTTTAACATCATAAAAAAAATAAACAATATTAAAATTGAGTTACATACTATTTTATTGACAACTCATTCACTTACATGTTAGAATATTAAAGATTATGATGTGACACTCTTAAAAAAAATATTTTAAAGCTTATTTATTCAATATATAATGTTGCATTGTTATACAAATTGTACATATATAGTTGATCGAGACACATATCTATATAATTTATGAAATACGAAGCAACAAATTATATCATGACACATACTAACTTTTCAAATTTATTTGTCCGACATCATTCCATTGTCCTATGTGGCACCATCCTAAACTCATTTTCAAAAGGTCGAATACATTATTTATTCTCTATTAGAGGTCACAACTTCGACTCCTTGCAAAGATAAAACAATGATCGCCCAATCGATAATAAAAACAACAACGCCTAGCATATTTAAATACCAAAATCATTGTCCAGCCGAGAGAGACTCATTCAACAATCATACTCACTCCCTTTCTAGACTACAAAATCAATATAAAATAGAGAACTTTATCTAGTAATATATTAAATCTAAAGTGGCAGATTATATCATAACAAATGTTAAGTTTTCTAAGTTATTTGTGCCACATCATCAAATTCTCATATGTGGCACCTCCCTAAACTCATTTTCAAAAGATTAAATACATTAGTTATTCTCCATTAGAGGTGACGAGTTCAACTTCTTGCAATAACAAAAAAAAATGCATTATTTATTCTTTATTGAAAGTCGATAAAAAAAATTTAAGAACTAATTTAATTCCTATGAAAAAGAAAAGAATTTTTAGTCTCTTAATAAAAGTGATAACATTATCAATACTTAAATCTCCCAAAAAAAAAATAGATAATCGATTATGTAGTAACAATTATAAAAATACATGTTTTGGGCCTCTCTTCGAACAAATTGTACATATATAGAAGATCGATATCTATATAATATATTAAATCTAAAGCAACACATTATATCACGACACATGCTAACTTTTCTAGTAATATATTAAATCTGAAGTGGCAGATTATATCATGACAAATGCTAAGTTTTCTAATTTATTTATGTCACATCCTCACATTGTCATATGTGGCACCTCCCTAAACTCATTTTCAAAAGATCAAATCCATTAGTTATTCTCCAATAGAGATTACGAGTTCAACTCCTCCCAAAGACAAAAAAAATTGCAATATTTATTCTCTATTGGAATTCGATAAAAACAATTTGAGAACTAATTTAATTCGTACGAAAATGAAAACAATTTTTAGTCTCTTAATAAAAGTGATAACATTATCAATACTTAAATCTGAATAGAGAATAAATATATTAAATCTGAAGCGGCAAATTATATCCTCACACATGCTAACTTTTCTAATTTATTTGGGTCACATCATCCCATTATCATATGTGGTACCTCCCTAAACTCATTTTCAAAAGGTTAAATATATTAGTTATTCTCCATTAGAGGTCACGAGTTCAACTTCTTGCAAAGATAAAAAAATGCAATATTTATTCTCTATTGAAAGTCGATAGAAAAAATTTAAGAACTAATTTAAGTCCTATGAAAATGTAAACAATTTTTAGTCTCTTAATAAAAGTGATAACATTATCAGTACTTAAATCGTCCACAAAAAATAGATAATCGATTATGTAGTAACAATTATAAAAATACAACTTTTGGGCCTCTCTTCGAACAAATCGTACATATATAGTAGATCGATATCTATATATCTATATAATATATTAAATCTGAAGCAACAAATTATATCAAGTCACATGCCAACTTTTCTAATTTATTTGTGTCACATCATCCCATTATCCTATGTGGCACCTCCTTAACTCATTTTCAAAAGGTCAAATGCATTAATTATTCTCTATTAGAGGTCACGAGTTCAACTCATTGCAAAGACCAAATAATAATCGTCTAATCAATAGTGAAAAATAACAACACTTGGAATATTTCAATACCAAAATTATCGCCCAACCGATACAGACTCATTCAAAAGGCATATTCGCTCCCTTTCTTGACTACAAATTCAATATAAAATAAAGAGTTTTATCTAGGATTTTAATGGTGACCTTCATGAATGGTTATATAAAGTGTGAGTAGTTTGAATGTGGAATGTTTTACGTCCACGAAATAATGAAGAACAAATATTCTTAGAGATGTTGTCAAAAAGGAAAGGAAATATTAAAAAAAAATATTGAAATTCATTACACTTAATTTACGTTTTAAAATTTAATTGTGATGTCTTATTTGCATATCTATGATTCAAACATATTTATCTTCACTTAAACTTTTACTATCTCTTTTTATCATGTTTATATTATCATCAATTACAAAAAAATTATAATAAACAAAATCAAAATCTACATTATATAACACTACATCCAAAATTCATTATCGCCACGTGCATCGCTCGAGTCTCTCTCTAGTAATATATTTAATCTGAAGGAGCAGATTATATCACCACATATGTTAATTTTTCTAATTTATTAGTCTCACATCTTCCCATTGTTCTATCTGACACCTTTCTAAACTCATTTTCAAAAGGTCAAATACTTTAGTGATTCTCTCTTAGAGGTCACGAGTTCAACTCCTTGCAAAGAGAAAAAAAACAATATTTATTCTCTATTGAAAGTCACAAGTTCAATTTTTCATAAAAACAAAAATATTTATGAATCTAAAGACTAAAATTAAATTTTTGTTTTCTTTAACATCATAAAAAAATAAATGATATTAAAATTGAGTTACATACTATTTTCTTGACAACTCATTCTCTTACATGTTACAATAGTAAAGATTATGATGTGACACTCTTAAAAAAAATATTTTAAAAGTTATCCATTCAATATATAATGTTGCATCGTTATACAAATTGTACATATATAGTTAATCGAGACACATATCTATATAATATATGAAATCTGAAACAACAAATTATATCACGACATGTACTAACTTTTCTAATTTATTTGTGCCACATTATCCCATTATTCTATGTTGCACCTCCCCAAACTCATTTTCAAAAGGTCAAATACATTAATTATTCTCTATTAGAGGTAGTTCAACTCCTTGCATAGACAAAAAGAAAACAATATTTATTCTCTATTGAAAGTCACGAGTTCAATTTTTCATTAAAACAAAAATATTTATGAATTTAAAGACTAAAATTAAAATTTTGTTTTCTTTAACATCATAAAAAAATTAAACGATATTAAAATTGAGTTACATACTATTTTCTTGACAACTCATTCTCTTACATGTTAGAATATTATAGATTATGATGTGACACTCTTAAAAATATATATTTTAAAACTTACCCATTCAATATATAATGTTGCATCTTTATACATATTGTTCATATATAGTTGATCGAGACACATATCTATATAATATATGAAATCTGAAGTAACAAATTATATCACGATACATACTAATTTTTCTAATTTATTTGTCTGACATCATCCCATTGTCCTACGTGGCACCTCCCTAAGATCATTTTCAAAATGTCTAATGCATTATTTATTCTCTATTAGAGGTGAGGAGTTCAAATCCTTGCAAAGATAAAATAATAATCGTCCAATCGATAGTAAAAAACACATCATAATGTAATATATATGATTCAAACATATTTATCTTCACTTAAATTTTTACTATCTCTTTTTATCATGTTTATATTATCGTCTCAATTACAAAAAAATTGTAATAAACAAAATCAAAATCTATATTTTATAATACTACATCCAAAATTCATATCAGCCACGTGCATCCCGCGGGTCTCTATCTAGTAATCTATATCTATATAATATATTAAATCTGAAGCAACAAATTATATTATAACACATGCTAATTTTTCTAATTTATTTGTGCCACATTATCCCATTATCCTATGTTGCACCTCCCTAAACTCATTTTCAAAAGGTCAAATGCATTAATTTTTCTCTATTAGGGGTCACGAGTTCAACTCCTTGCATAGACAAAAAAATAATATTTATTCTCTATTGAAAGTCACAAGTTCAATTTTTCATAAAAACAAAAATATTTATAAATCTAAAGACTAAAATTAAAATTTTGTTTTCTTTAACATCATAAAAAAATTAAACAATATTAAAATTGAGTTACATACTATTTCCTTGACAACTCATTATCTTACATGTTACAATATTATAGATTATGATGTGACACTCTTAAAAAAATATTTTAAAACTTATCCATTCAATTTATATTGTTGCATCTTTATACAAATTGTACATATATAGTTGATCAAGACACATATCTATATAATATATGAAATCTGAAGCAACAAATTATATCACGATACATACTGACTTTTCTAATTTATTTGTCCAACATCGTCCCATTGTCCTATGTGACACGTCCTTAAACTCATTTTTAAAAGGTCAAATGCATTATTTATTCTCTATTAGAGGTCACGAGTTCAACTCCTTGCAAAGATAAAATAATAATCGTCCAATCGATAGTAAAAAACAACAACACCTGACATATTTAAATACCAAAATCATCGTCCAACCGATAGAGACTTTTTCAAGAGTCATACTCACTCCCTTTCTAGACTACAAAATCAATATAAAATAGAGAACTTTATCTAGGATTTTAATGGTGACCTTCATGAATGGTTATATAAAGTGTGAAAAAATTATTGAAATTCATTACACTTATTTTACGTTTTAAAATTAAATTGCGATGTCTTATTTTCATATCTATGATTCAAACATATTTTTTTTTACTTAAACTTTTACTATCTCTCTTTATCATGTGTATATTATCATATCAATTACAATTTTTTATAATAAACAAAATCAAAATCTACATTTTATAATTATACATCAAAACTTCATATAAGCCCCGAGCATCGCGCGGGTCTCTTTATAGTCTAGTAATATATTAAATCTGAAATGGCAGATTATATCATGACACATGCTAACTTTTCTAATTTATTTGTGCCACATCATCCCATTGTCATATGCGACACCTCCCTAAACTCATTTTCAATAGGTCAAATACATTAGTTATTCTTCATTAGAGGTCACGAGTTTAACTCCTTGTAAAGACAAAATAATAATCGTTCAGTCAATAGTAAAAAACAACAACACTTGGCATATTTAAATACGAAAATCATCATCCAACCGATAAAGACTCATTCAACAGTCATATTCACTCCCTTTCTAGACTACAAATTCAATATAAAATAGAGAGTTTAACTAGGGTTTTAATGGTGACCTTCATGAATGGTTATATAAAGTGTGAGTAGCTTGAATGTGGAATGTTTTTCGTCCACGAAATAATGGAGAACAAATATTCTAAGAGATGTTGGAAAAAAGGAAAGGAAATATTAAAGGGTCTAACAAACCAACAATTACTCTAACTATCAACCATTATTTTAACTATGTATATTCCCTTAATAGTTACTTAAACTAAGAATATTGATTCAAGATTCAAAATTAAAACAGATGTGAGATTTCAAACACAATAACTTATTTTTTTTTGTTTTCTAAAATTATAGCAATAAAAATAACACTTGAAACCAATATTTTTAAGCTTAAAGTAGTTCTTACATAATTTTTAAAGATAAGTCGTTCATAGTTGATCTTAAAATATAATAGAGTATGTTAAAATTGTTTGCTATGTCTATATACTTTGATTAAAATGGGGGATAAGATTTAGAAAAAGAGATATCAGAGTATAGAGTTTTGCCATAATGAATTGTAGTTTTCTCTTTTCTTTTACAATAATGACCCTATAGAGTATAATAAAAACAAAAATTATAATATTTTTAAAAATAGTCATATTTGAATTGACATCAACGAAAAAATCAAATAAGTTTATACATTCCCATAAATAAAAATTAAATTAATTATAATCATATTATGTCAAAATAAATTATTAAGATATTTAAAATTTAATAAAAAATAAATAAGTTATTTACAGGCGCGCATCGCGCGGATCTTCATCTAGTAAATATATTAAATCTTAAGCAGCAGATGATATCATGACACATGCTAACTTTTCTAATTTATTTGTGCCACATTATCCCATTATCATATGTGGTACCTCCCTAAACTCATTTTCAAAAGGTCAAATACATTAGTTATTCTCCATTTGAGGTCACGGGTTCAAGTCCTTGCAAAGACAAAAAAAATGCAATATTTATTCTCTATTGGAAGTCGATAATTTTTTTTAAGAACTAATTTAATTCCTATGAAAATAATTTTTAGTCTTTTAATAAAAGTGATAACATTATCGATACTTAAATCGCTCCCAAAAAATAGATAATCGATTATGTAGAAACAATCATAAAAATACAACTTATTATATATTTCAAATACTAATCATTATTTTTATTTTTATTTTCGTATCTACACTTTTTTTTCCTATCAATATATATTTTGAGATTAATTGTTATGCATTGTGAGTATAAGAAATTTTACACTGTCAATGCATCACAATCATCCGTTTATATTACTTTTAAAATGATTAAAATTGTTCTTTTTCCCTTATTCATATTCTTCGTGGCCTCTCTTCTCTCCCGGGTCCACCAAGGTTCAAATACATTTCTTCTTATTTTTACATTCTGTTCCTGACTTCCTTTTGCTCGATGAGAGAAGACGAATTTTGTTGTGTGCGGTTCATGAAAGATAAGGAGAAGTTTTCTTTTTTATTCTCTTCATAGATTCTCTCTCTTTTTAAACCGCCTCAACCCCTTTTCTCTTTCCATTTCATTTGGTTATTTTACAAATCTTGTAGACTTATTTCTTCACGTTTTATATTGAAAGAGTTGGAAAAATAATAGGAAGCTCTCATACAAAATTAAAGAATGTTTTTTTTCTTCATAAAAGAGGAATAAAGGGAAATTAATAGAAGAGGAAAATAGGATGCATTAAAGAAAAATGTAAAAAAAGGAGGGAAGACCAACAACAATCCATAAACTGCGAAAGATGAATGAAGGACAATATAAATAGGCAACAAATATCATCATTCATCCAATAGTGTATACAGTCTTCTATGTTGATGATGAATAAAATAAATATAATTAGTTGTAGAGTTCTTCAGAACAAACATCAGTCTATGATATGATTTTCTTTACCATGACTTATAACTATTAGTTAATTTTCAAATAATAAACAAACCTTATCATGTGATATGATTTGATGCACATGTGCATGGCTTATAATATATCAAATAATAAACAACAACAATTGGCATATTTAAATACCAAAATCATCGTCCAACCGATAGACTCATTCAAGAGTCATACTCACTCCCTTTCTAGACTACAAATTCAATATAAAATAGATAATTTTATCTAAGATTTTAATGGTGATTTTCGTGAATGGTTATATAATATATTAAATCTAAAGCGGTAGATTATTTCATGACACGTGCTAACTTTTCTAATTTATTTGTGACACATCATCCCATTGTCCTGTGTAGCACCTTCCTAAACTCATTTTCAAAAGGTCAAATACATTAGTTATTCTCCATTAGAGGTGTAATATCTCATATTTCCTTACATGCTCAATTAGTTATCAGTTGAGACCAATTGAGTTCCTAGGTACTCTATCTATTATCAGTTGTAACAATTAGAGTTCCTAAGTGCTCTAAGTATTATCAGTTGGGACTAATAGAGTAATCAGTGAACTCTGAAGAGATTAATTATTAATAAAAGAGACAAACCAATATTAATAAGTACAAGAGAGGATATTTTTAGTAAAATTAATGATTGATCAATTGGTAGTAGAAGATAAAAATATCACTTGAGAATATTTTGTACCATTATATAATATTATATTATATATTTAGATATTATGTATATATGTATATAATATTGTGTGGTGGAAAGAATAGGAAGAAAATGGGGGATAAGACTGAGAAAGAGAGATATCAGAAAGAAAAAGAAAAGGAAGAGATAAGAACAAGAAAGAAAGAGGAAGAAGAAAAGAAGAGGAAGGAAGGAAGAAGAAGGAAAAGTTCATGAAGAATCATGGAAGCTCATCATCACCATTTTCTACTCATCATCTTCACCATCTCCATGTGTTAGAGGTGAGTTCTAGGTAGAACTTTAGATTTAAAAATTAGGGTTTGATAAACCATGGAATTGATAGTCGGATAAATGATATTATGATGAGTTCCTCCATGAATCGTGTGAATTTTCATTAATGATGCTTATATGTGTGTTTTGTATTTGTTGGGTTCTTGTGATTTAATGATGTGGTTGTTGTTTGGAAGTTTGTTGATGTGTTGTTCTGTTCATGTCAAGAGATTGGTAGTTAGAAGTGAAGTAAACATTATGCAGGTTGAAATTTGGAAATATGTAGAAGGAATGAGGTTTCTGTGTGTGAAAAAGTGGAAATGATTTGGGACGCACAAATTTTCTGTTTTGAAGAGATTGAAAATTTGGCAGGACCAACCGATTGTGAATTATGCAGATAAGAGAAATGGAAGTTAAAGTGGAAAAAATTGTGAAAAGTAACAGGGACCAATATGCCACCAATGGGGGTTGAACCTCAAACCTCCTTGGTATGGTGCATGCCTTACCACTAGGTTAAGCTCTTGTTGTTGAATATTTGTGCAAGGATCAAGTTTTAACCTAAATTCTTGATTAAGTTAGATTGATAGATTATTTGAGTTTCCTAACTCCGTTTTGGACGCGGACGGATGTGTTAGAAAGATAACGTAAAGAATATTATCCTTGTATCATGTTATAGTATATTATGTGCCTTATGAATGTTATGAATTATATTATGATGTTTATTAAACATTGTTGTTATGTTGAATGTGAAATAACATGTTTTAAAACTTTATGAAGATGAGTGAGGAAGACCTAGGGTTATAACTTGATTAATAACTTTAAAAGATTATCTAGGATTATGGAAATGGGTATACTGTGATGCTTGGACACAACGGTACCTAGATCTATATCGCGGACAAGTATTCGTCTGATAAATGAATCAATATGCTTTGTATGGAACATGTGAAATAATTTGTGAATAGGTCGATATGAACACCTAGTATTTAATGAATACCATGAGAATTGAGTTGAAATTTGGTGAGGAATCTTTGTTCCAAAAGTCCTATTTTTGTGAGGAGTCTTCCTCTGAAAGTCCTATTTGTTGTTGAGACCTAATCACGTATTCAGATATGAATTATGCACATACTGTTGGTGTAAGCCCTAGAGGCCAATACTTTTGGTACTTGTATCGAATTATTTATTAATAATAAAAGGCTTTTTCTTTATTATGTTTGTCTAATAAAGTCCCTAGAATAGATAGTCCGTTTAATGTATCAAGTGTGACTTAATAATGAGATCACATTAAACATAAGGACATTATTCTTAAAGTATCCATAGTCGAGCTTTATTGTGAAATAGGATAACATTAAAGCATTAAGACTATTATGTATATAGACTGATGATCACATCTCATGGATCATGGATAAAGAGTTATCAAGTCTTAAACATAGGTATGAATATTAAGAGTAATATTTATACTGGATTGACCCGCTATGAGAATACTATATAGAATATTATGCAAAGTGTCATAAGTTATTCTCATGGTGATAATGGTGTATACCACCCTTCGACCTGAAACCACTATGGATCCTAGATGTAGAGTCGAGTGTCTTATTGTTGATCAAATATTGTCCGTAACTAGATGACTATAAAGATAGTTGATGGGTACTCCACGAAGCATGCTAAGGGACATGAGTGACCTAGATGGAATTTGCCCATCCTGCGTAACAAGATAAATGTCTATGGGCCCAATATTGAACTGGACAAGGATGACACGGTCTATGCCTTGTGTTCAATATAGACATAAGGGCAAAAGGGTAATTGTACACATAAGTATTATCACAGAAGGATTTGTCAGATCACATGACATTTTCGTGTCTTGGGTAGCAGTGATGTGTTGCTAGATACCGTTCATTGTTTATTATGTTAAATACGTGATTTAATATAATTGCCAATGCCGCGAAAACCTACAGGGTCACACACAAAAGGACAGATTGATTAGAGATAGAGTAACTAAGGAATACCGTAATGTACAGTGCACTTAAGTGAATTGTAGAACATCGTAAGGTATGGTGTACTTAAGTAGAATACGAAATATGGTAAGGTACCACGCGCTTAAGTGATTTTGGCATATTATAAGATATGTGCCATATACACTTGAGTGGGCTTTTTAGCTTGCAGCCCACACAAGTGGTTCTATAAATAGAACCCTTGTGTAGAAGCATTTGTGCAGTTGCAATTTCGTTTCTCTCTCTCTCACATACACACTCAAAGCCTTCATTCGTAGCAGCTAGCACTGAGATTGAAGGAATCCGTTCGTGTGGACTGAGTATAGGTGTTTTCATCGTTCAACGTTCGTGATCCCTCCGTAGATCTGCATCAAAGGTTACAATCGCCACAAGAGGTAACGATTCTATCACTGATCATGCTCATTCGTAAGAATCATTAAAGGAGAAATTTTAAATTCCGCTACGTTTTGGATCGCTCTTCTCCTTCACATACCACTTCAAAGGCTTAGGTAAAGCGTAAGTGAGGATGTGGCCCCAATGCTTCGTGCCTCAATTGGGTTTGATCTTTAACCATGGAGGACATAGGGGAAAGGTGGAAACCTAAGTGGGTTAGAGGCCCATACAGTGAAAGATACCCTAAGTGGGTTAGAGGCCCATACGGGTGACGGTCGCTTGAACTGAGGATTAAGCCTCATAGAGGACCCGATATCCACCGTGAAAGTCGAATCATACGAGCATGCATGAACTGAGTCTGGCTTAGATGTAGGCTCATTCGGGGATTGATGTTGCGTGACTCCGAATAGTGATTTATTGAGTGGATGCACTTAAGTAACATGTTTCCATATATTGCGATTATCCCTTAGTTGCCTAAGTCCTAGTTACAAGGTACAAGTGATGCATAAGTAATAGAAGGTGAATACTTGAGTTAGAATCGATTAGAAACCCTGTAGTGCTGAGTTGACCCATAGGATAGGAGAACTCACTGAGATTATTATCTCATCTTATTATCGCTATTATTTTTCAAGTATTCCTTCCAAGTTGAATTCATGAGGAACCGTCTACTGATGTTTCAAGGGATGTTGATTATTGTGATCTTCCGCTGTGGAGTTGTGTACAATGAAGATATTGTACATAGTCCTTATATTTTATTCTTAGGTTTTAGTGTATGACATGTGGCCTTGATGGTTTTAGTTTGGACATGTGTATATAATGATGCTAATAGGCATTATGATTGTGTCAGTACCAAATAATAACACATGTATGATATTATTCTAGATATATATTATACGGGTTGTTACTCAAGTCATTGAAACCAAGTTTTTTTTTGTTTTAATCCTTCTTTCTTGCTGAAAAATCAAACACACCAACAAACTTCTCAAATCTAAAATATTATAATATAAACCAAACAATCATCTTTCTTTGACTTTTTTCTACTCCATTTCTCATTCATCTTGTTGTGGATATTACACAAACATTCACTCATTTAAACACAAACTACATCACAGTAACAACATAAGTAATAAAGTAACAAAAAAAAGGAGAATATGTTCACCACGTCGTTGGAACTCCACCCCACGCAAAGCATTTTAGCACAATGTTGCCGCATAAATGTGTGTTTCCGACAAATCCTTTCTAGACATCTTTGATTCCGACATTCCACCGCTGTGAAACATCAATCATCGCCATCAGATCCGCACTACCGCTGCTAGAAACACATTCTTTTTCGCCTACTCAAAACCGTCATCGGGCCTCTCTTCCGTCACATATCCACCATGGTTCAAATATATTTCTTCTTGTATTTACATTCTTCTCTTGATTTCCTTTTGCTTAATGAGAAAATAAGAGTTTTGTTGTGTGTGTTTTATAGTAATGCAATAAAAGTTTTTTTATTTATAGGGAGTTAGGATGTGTGTATTTTGATAACCATAATCTTAGATATATAGATTAATAACTATAAACTCATAAATAATTAATAAAATAAATAAATTATTTGAAGATAATTTTGGAACAAAAATAGATTAGCTCAAAATATTGTATCCTCTCTTTGTATAATTATAGATTATAAATTGTTTTTGTTTTATAATATAATGATAATTGTTATTATTATTACTAGCATTCAGACAGACGCTCACGTGTCCGTCTGTCCTTTTTTTTATGGCGTCAACGCATGTATGTCTTCTATCAAATTTTTTATATATGTCACTCTAAAAATAATTTTATTTAGACATAATTATTAAAATTAAATAAAATTAAGATGAAAATAAATATATATTGTCTCAATGTGCTACTAGTATTATTATACTTTGAAATAAACAAAGTTATTTCAAATCATATTCAAAAAGTGAAGCATACAGAGTACTATTTTTATTGTGTCACCGATGACATTCTTTTTTTATTGATATAATCTAATATTGTTTAGTTAATTTTTATAAAAGAATTGCTGCACGAAAATTGAAGATCTAGGGTCTGTTTGAAACATTTTTCAATTTTAGTTCTTAAAATTTGTTTTTCAAATCTATTTCAAAAAAACTATTTTTAAGAAGAAAATTAACAAAAAATTTGTTTGATAAACTAATTTTTAAAAACTGTTTTGAAAATATGAAAATGAAAAAACTTGTTTGATAATCTAATATTTTAATAGTATTTTAAGAAGAGAATAAAAATTCATATTTTGTCATTTACTTTTAAAATCTATTTTATTGTATAAAATATTACAAACTTAAGAAAATTAATTGATATTTGATCGAATACAAATAATTGGATTAAATCAATTTTTAATTTTACAAATCACATAACACTTGTTTGTAATAATAATAAGAAAAAAACAAGTAAAAAATGGGATTCCACGTTTAATAGAAAAAGAATTATATAATAAAAATAATTAAGAAACACAAAAAAAATTAAGTAAAATAAAAAAACATATTTGAAAAGGTTACTTATACATAAAAAGAGCATAAATAAAAGAAATAACATACTCTTTCAAATACGCTTTTCTATTTTATTTTTAAAATATAAAAATTATTAAAATTACATTAATACTATTAATGAAAATTATAAATTTTTATGTTTTTTCTTCAAGATTTATAATACTAAAAACTAAAAAGTAAGAAGCAAAACACAGCTAAACTGTTTCACTTTGTTGCTTTTAAAAACTGAAAAATAGAAAAGAGTTTTTAAAAACACTTCTGCAAAACATTATTTTCAAACAAGTTTTTAAATTTAAAATTTTCAAAAACTAAAAAAGAGTTTTTAAGATGCATTTCAAACTATTGTTTATCATACAAAATATTATTTCTTCTATTTTTACTCAAATCTTACAAATTTTGAATCATATACAAAAATGGAAGGATACAAAATACTAATTCAATATAGCACCAATAACTCGACAATATTTTTATTGTGTCATCAAGAACATTCTATTTTTATGATGTCACTTCTTTTTCTTCTTTTTACCACGTAGATATAACAAATAAACCTAAAATAAATAATGACAATAAAATAAAATTAACTAAACAATATTAGTTTATTTTAATAAAATAATTTAATATAGCTCATAATGTCATCTTCATCTTCAAAAACCAATTTTTTATCCCGCTAAAGTGTGTATGTCTTTTATGAAATTTTTTATATACGTCATTCTAAAAATAATTTTATTTAGACATAATTATTAAAATTAAACAGAATTGAGATGAAAATAAATGTATGTTGGCTCAAGATGCTGGTAGTATTATTACACTGAAAACTGTAAACAAAGTTATTCCAAATTATATTCAAAAATTGAAGCATACACAGTATTTTGAAAAAATCTAAATGTTGTTTAGTTAATTTTTATAAAAGAATAGTTTCACGAAAATTGAATATCTATTGTTTAGTCATACAAAGTACTATTTATTTTATTTCTACTCAAATCTTATTAATTCAAAATCATATTCAAAAACTGGATACAAAGTACTAATTCAATATAGCACCAATAATTAAACAATATTTTTATTGCGTCATCCATGACATTCTATTTTTACTATGTCACTTCTTTTTCTTCTTTTTACCACATTTATATAATAAACAAATATAAAATAAATTATTTCAATAAAATAATTCAATATAACACTCAGTCAAATCTTTGTGATTAAAGACCAACCTTTTTTTACCATCTTGCCTACTGAAATATCAAACAAACTCATAACTAAAATCAAACTTTGCATTTCTTGGATAAAAAAAACTAATTAAATAATAATAATAGTATGAAAAAAAATCTTCATATGCTTCTCTTTCTTTCCTACTCAAATCATTAGCTTATTTTATGAATTTTTTAGTGAAACCAAACTTTTTTGGTTTTCATCCTTCTTTCTCTGGTTGAAAAATCAAACGTACCAACAAACATCAAAATCTAAAATATTATAATATAAATTAAATAATCATATTATAAATATAAATTACCATGTTTTTATTTCTTTCCTCAAATCTTTCTCCCTTCTTCCTCCATTCATTTTATCATCTTTCTTTTAATATCCCATATCATCTTAAATACTCTAAATTTTGTTAGTTGAGACGAACTGAGCTCATAGGTACTTTATTTGTTGTCAATTGAGACCGATTTTGCTCTTATGTATCCTGTTTATTGTCAGTTGAGACAGATTGAGCTCCTGTGTACTTTATTTATTGTCAGTTGAGGTAGATTGAGCTCATATGTGCTCTAAAATTTGTCAATTAAGATCGATAGAGTAACCAATGGACTCGGAAAAGATCAAATCTTACTAAAAGAGATTGACCTTTATTAATAAGTACAAGAAATAATATTTTTGGTAACATTAATAATTGGTCAATTGGTACTAGAAGATAAAATCATAATTAAATTATATATATATATATATATATATATATATATATATATGATGAAAAAGAAAAGAGAAATCGGAAAAGGAAAGGAGAGAAAGGTAAAGAGGAAAGAAAGGAAAAGAAATGGGAAAGAAGAGAAAGAAGGGTAAAAAATGAAAAAGGCAATGGAAGTCATCATCATCACCACCAAATCATCTCATCTTCTTCATCATTTTCGTCTCAAGGTGAGTTCCTAGATATTGTTAGCAAATGGGGAGAATCTCATGGGAATGGGGTTATGGTTTATATGTGTTTGCTAAATCATGAAGGTATTGCTAATAAATGATGATCTTGTTGATTTACATGCCTTAATGTGTTATTCCTTGACCTCTATATGTTGTTTGATGTTGTTTTGGTGTGTTGGAGTTTGTGTTGATGTTATGAGAATATATGAAGGAACAAAGTTATTATTGTTGCTCTTGTTGTTCTACATGTTTATTGATGCTTTGGAGTGTAAAAATCATGAGATTTAGGGTCGAAATTATGTTTCGGAAGTTAAAATTCTACTACACTCGCTACAAGCGCGCTACAAACATAAATTTCTGCTTCCTGGGGATACTAGTGCGTTACAATCGCAACTCTCAACTCCGGTGGCGCTTAGCCCCACTTTTCGGTGCATGGCGCGACTGACAACTATACATTTTTCCTCTGCACTGTTTGTGACGTAACATGAGTTTAGTAACTCAGGATGAGACACAGTCGGGTGCATCGGAAAACTCTTCCAATTCTCGACTGCTTGGTCGGGTGAAATAATGCTTTTATTTTCATTACCACTTGGTTGATGGTATTATATTATTATGTATGTTATGAATTACTTCCCTGTTTCCACCATAAAACGGGAACGGGATTTCCAATTGATACGAGTATGGATGCTTTAGGAAGCTAACACAGATGACTATGACATAGAGAAAACTATATATGAGTTATTCCACTGTGTCTTACCTTTTTGTCCAATTATTCCTACCATAGTATGATCGAATTGATGTTTACCTTATAACGTGAAAGTGGAATAAGATAGATTGATGTTATTTGTGTAAAAGCTTAACTATGATTCTTGTACCATCTTATATTACATTGTGTACTTTACAAATGCTATGAACCATATTGTGATGCATGCTAAACATTGTTGTGGTGTTCATTGTGAAATAACATGATTAAAATCTTATGGCGATGAGTGAGGAAAACTAGGAGTATAACTTGACTAATGACTTAGAAAGATAACTTAGGTTGTGAAATGACTTAAGTGGTTATGCTTGGACGCATGGGTGCCTCTGTGTGTATCGCGGACAAGTATTCACCTGATTAATGAACCAATAAGCTTTGTTTGGAACATGTGAATGGGTGGATATGATTACCTGATAATTTATGTGTAACACGAGAGTTGGTGAATGTATCACCTAGTATTTGATGGATACCATGAGGATTGGTTTGACATTTTGGTGAGGAGCCTTTCTCTTAAAGTCCTATTATTGTTGTGAACCCTAATCACGTATTCAGATAGTGATGTGCATATACCATTTCATAGGCTTACGTAAAGCGATAAATGGGGATGTGGCACTAATGATTTCTGCCTCAATTGGGTTTTAGTCCCAATCATGGCGGACATTGGGGAAGGGTGGACACCTAAGTGGGTTAGAGTCCCATACGGTGAAAGATATTCCAAGTGGTTTGATTCTCATACTGGTGATTGTCGCTTGAACTGGGTTTGAGTCCTATAGAAGGCCTGATATCTACCGCGAAAGTTTAATCATACGAGCATGTGTGAATCGAGTCTGGCCTAGACGTAGGTTCGTTCGGGGATTAATGTTTTGTGGCTTCCGAATAGTGATCGGTTGAGTTATGAGAACTCAGGTGACTTGTTTCTATACATTGTGAATATCCCTTAGATACTTAAGTCTTGGTTATGTGGTGTGAGTGATACATAAGTAACAAGATGAATACTTAAGTTAGGATTTGATTAGAAAACTCTGTAGAGCCGAGTGGACCCATAAGATAGGGGAACTCACTAAGATTATTACCTCATCCCAATATCGTTGTTATTTTTCAGGTATTTCTTGTAGGATGAATCCAAGAGAAGTTGTTGGATGATGTTCAGAAGGCTATGACTGTTGTTATTCTTCCGCTGTGGATTATGTGCAATGAAGAATATTGTACATAGATCTTAGATTTTATTTTAGGCTTTATTGTATAACATGTGTCATAACATTATTTTTATTATGGGCATGTATATACAATATTGTCGTTAGGCACTTATGTTGTATCAGTACCAAGAATTAACACTTTTATTATATCATTCTAGATATATAATATACAGGTTGTTATATTTCTGACTTTTTCTTCTCAAATTTCTCATTCATCTTGTTATGGAAATTACACAAACATTCACTCATTTAAACACATACCACATCACAGTAAAAACAAAAATAACAAAGTAACAAAAAAGGAGAAGATCTTCATCACATCGATGAAACTCCACCCCACGCGAAGCCTCCTAGCACCGCGCCACCGCATAAACGCGTGTTTCCGACGCATCCTTTCCACACGTCTCCGATTCCGACAATTCGTCGCTATAAAACATCACTCTTTGCCGTCAGATTTGTGCTACCGTCGTCAGAAACACGTTCTTTTTCGCATGTTCACAATCGTCGTCACGCCTCTCTTCCGTCACATATCCACACCAATGTTTAAATCTATTTCTTGTTGTCTTTATGTTTTGTTCTTGACTCTCTTCATGAGAGAAGAAGAGTTTTGTTGTGTGCGATTCATGGAAGATATGAGAGGTTTGTTTTTGGATTCTCTTCATAGATTCTCTCTTTTTAAACCACCACCATCCATTTTTTTTCTTTTTACACAATTATTATTTATTAAAGAATAAATCAGAGTAATTTTGAACAAAATAAAGACCAGGCCAAAGACTTCTATTCTCTTTATAGATAGTATTAGATAATTATATAAAGTAAGAGAAGCTCATAATTGAGAATTATTAGTTAATCAGTTTTTAAATTCGGCAAGATATTATTATATCTTAAAAAGAAAATTTAGGTCCCAGTTGAGTAACTCTTTTCAATTAAAAAAACTTATTTTCTTCTCTCTTTTTCCTCCTATGTACAATAAAATAATGCAAGTAGGTATATGCAATGAAATATGGTGTTCATATGGTCCCATGGAACGTGAAATGTAGGAATTCATGAGATCCACTTTTTAAATATTACTCATATAAATTGCCTGGACATTTGAGTATTATTAAGAATTTTTCCGACATTTTGATCAAGTTCAAGAAAGGTACAACACACTGAAGTTTCTCTTTTGACAAAGACAATACACACCAAAGATAAACATAAGGCCTGGCCTTAATGTAATGCGATAGAAAAAAAGGTAGCAATTAATATTATGATATGATGATTATATATAATATATGTATTTATTATGATTTGATCATTAATATTAAATGATATTATATTTATTTATTTCACTATTCGATTATTCTCTTAAATTAATATTATTTTGGTATAAATATTTTTAGAAAAATATATGTTAATTTTGAGTAAACAAAATAAAATAAATAAGTATTTGCCAAAAATATATATATATATATATATATATATATATATATATATATATATATATATATATATATATATATATATATATATATATATATATATATATATATTTTTGGCAAATACTAAATTCAGCTCAAAATCCATAATCCAATAAATAAATAAATACACACACTTATATATATATATATCTATATATATATATATATATATATATATATATATATATATATATATATATATATATATATATATATATATATATATATATATATATATATATATATATAAGTGTGTGTATTTATTTATTTATTGGGTTATGGATTTTGAGCTGAATTTAGTATTTGCCAAATATATATATATATATATATATATATATATATATATATATATATATATATATATATATATATATATATATATATATATATATATATATATATATATATATATATATATATATAAGTGTGTGTATTTATTTATTTATTGGGTTATGGATTTTGAGCTGAATTTAGTAAGTTCAGGCTTGGCCGGTATATACGGATGTGTCATAAGGGAGAAATTTACTTGGCACCCTAAATACTTACGCACCCCCACACTTTTAATATTGATAAAAACACCTTGTCATTATTTATCCCATCTCAAATTTATGTTTGGAAAATAAAATTCAGTCTCAAAGAATCATTATAAAATAAAAATTCGGTAGTCTTTTTTAAAAATCCATTATACTTCTTACTGACGCAAAAGAAAAACTCGCTATTTTATCGGATTTTTAAAAATTTGGTATGAGTTATTGTCGAACTTTTAAAAGACTAGTATGTTTTTATACCGTATTTCTAAAACATTCGATACAAATGTGAGAATTTTTTACAAAAATAATCTAATTTTTTAAGAAAATTCTCAAAATACCCCTGATTTCAAAAAAATTCCCAAACTACTCCACTTTTAGGAGGAGGTGTCAATTCAATTGGTAACTCCTCTTAAAAATTGAATGGAGGCGCCAATTGGATTGACTAAGGCATGTGCCCTAGCTAATCCAATTGGCGCCCATGTGTATTTTTACAAAGGAGGTGCCAATTGGATTGACACCTCAGTGTAAAATGCAATTTTTTGTTATAAATAGATGTATTGTGTGAGTCATTGTTCCACATCTCATTTAATCATTTGGCAATCATGTTTGGTGTTTGTCGCCGACACGGAAAGGTGATTTATGCGAGATACAAACCTCATATATTGATGCTCTTCTGGAACATCACTACGTTCGAGCAATTGAAGAGGGAGCTGGTTCGTTGGTTAGATGGGAAAATACCAGAAGGGAAAAAAATTAGAAGTATTGAGAGACTCGACAATATCTTTGGTTGGATGCGAATGAAGACTGCTAAGGATGTTAGGGAAATGATATTCGATCGAGATGACATCAATTTGATTGTTGTAATCAGTTAGAAATATTTCTATTTTCAGTTAGCTTATTTTGTACTGATGTTTGTTGTGAACCTCGTTGTAACAAAAACATAATGATATATAATGATTGAAGGTTACAGAAATACAATGTTACAAAAAGCTTAAGACCCATATGATGCTCCTCGATTGGGACAGTTGTTCTTGTTGTGTCCTGGTTGACGACATATACTACATAATCTTATCATTTTATTTGTGGAATCCATTTTTGTCCTGATACGTGTGTTGTTTGACCTTCCTTTTTTCTTTCTACGCATCTCTTCGTTGTGCCAAACTATATCACTTTCATATGGAGGCTAGTATTCCTCCATTGGTAGTACCGAGAAGCTTTTATTATATACATTCATGACGGTGACGGCCTTGTACACATCAGATAAATGGTTGTAAGCGTCTTGACGAGTATAAGCACATGCTGCAATGACATGGGAGCAAGGAATGCGGAAGGCCTGGAATTTTCCACAGTCGTACCAACTTTTGTTTAGTCTAATAGCATAGGCTAAATTTGGTCTCCCCTCGTTGTGGTTCATTGTTTCCTGGACGCTGAAATTTTGCCTATGACGGTCAAAGTCTGTTACAGTGTGTGTGCTAGCTTTGATGCTCTCCTCTTTCATGACTTTCATGCAACACTCACTGAATACTTGCCCGGAAATTAACACCGCACTCCATCTTTCACCTCTGGTTGCGAACGTAGAAGCCAACCTATAATAGGTCGATCTTACCAAGGCGGTTATTGGCAGATTTCTAATTCCTTTGAATACCCCGTTCATGCATTCCACAAGGTTTGTTGTCATGTGGACCCATCGATAACCTCTGTCAAATTCCCTTGTCCACTGCTCTACTGGTATGTTATTTAGCCATCTCCATGCGTCTTTATTAGACAGTCTAATTTCATCACGATAATATTGAAATGAGGAATGAGTTAGAACATACCCAACATTCACCACCTTCTTGCGAAGATTCTTATCTGTTATTGCACGCATGAAGATTTGTGCAATATGTCTAATGCAATAGACATGGGTAGAAGGAGGATCATGCCATCCGTTGTCATGGTTGTTGTAGGCACTCTCAATGGCAGCATGTATATCAGAAATCAAATAGAGGTAGGCTTGTGGAGCCACTTGCGTTCTGAGATGTCGGAGAAAGAAACCTCATCCACCAGCCGTTTCACCTTCAACCAGAGCAAAGGCAATGGAAAAGACATTGTTGTTGCCGTCTTGTGCAACCTCCATAAGCAAAGTACCCTTGTATTTTCCGTATAACCAAGTGCCATCAATTTGAATAATAGGTTTGCAGAATGTGAAACCTTTGATGCATGGGTCAAACGCCCAAAAGAGACGGTGAAAGATTCTATTACCTGTAACACAGGTTCCATCTGGCATCATTGCTGACAATGTCTCCATAATTGCCACAGTTCCTGGGACATATGTTTTTAGGGCCCATAAAAACCGTGGCAATTCTTTGTATGAATCCTCCCAGTTGCCGAATACTTGTTCAACAGTCTTTGTCCTTGCAATCTAGGCTTTCTTGTAAGATGGAGTATAATTATATGTTGTACTGATATGGGATATAATTATACTCACCTTCACTGATGGGTCTTTATTAACCAATGGCAGAATGTCTTGACATATCAATGCAGCGCTTAGTTTACAGTGATCTTGTTCAACGTTAGTTGCAATGCAACTGTGAGGTGGGTCTATTGAAGCGATCTCCCAAAAGTCATTTTTCTTTTTGTAAGACGCAACCAACCAAAACTTACAAAGGATGTTACGACATTCGATAACATACCTTCTTGAATCAGTGTGTTTCACTGTAAAATCAGCAGAGTTTTTCATGTGGAAATTTTTTATAGCTCGCACACATTCTTCTTTGGTATGAAACATGTCTCCCACCTTTAATTCGCCTTCTGATCATGGATACGGGTTATAGAAAACACTGTTGGATGTATCATCGTCGTGCAGATCCATATTTGTCATATGTTGAGGCGGATTGTAGACATGACTAGGAGGTATTGGTGGTGGTTGATCATCATCTTCAATGTCGTTGTTCAGCATGTGATCAACCTGTATCTCAGTCTCCTCTTCTTCTTCATCAACGACGTCCACTTCTGCTTTTGCTTCTGGGTTGACGTCATCTGACCATTCTGGATCAAATTCACCAGAGTCATCTTGACTGGTTATTTGAGACTGCTGAGATGGTATACATGGTTGAAGATTAATGAATAACTCAATACAGTTACAGCCTGAATGTTCATGACTAACAAACATGTATTCAACATCTTCATCGTCTCGTACCTTAAGCGGGAAAAACTTGCATTGACTGTTCTAAAAAAATATTGGATTTTGATACGTGATCTTTGACACAATACCCGATCCTATACAGGATTGTATTCTTTTTTCAAATGCAAGAATGTTGCATTTCTCTTAATCGTAAGTCTAACGGTATCGGTGTTTCGAAAACAAAAACCATATAAATCAAACTCGTATGTTTCACTATTGCAGTGAACGTTGACACTGTATTTTGGTGAAGATGACATTGTGTAGATGAAAACTATTTTCTTGTTGCAGATGAATGTGAGTGATGTGTCTTGGATGTTGATAGTAAGACACTTAAATAGGGAAATGATGTGTCTCACATGCTAGCTAGTTCGAAGTGATGTGTCGCACATGCAAGCTAGTGAGAAATTATGTGTCAACCATGCAAGCTACTAAGAAGTGACATGTTTAGCATGCAAGAGAGAGGACAACCACGTGTCACACATGCAGACATACACTCCAACTGAATTGGCGCCCACATTCATTCCTTGCACATGGGCGCCAATCCATTTGGCGACACCTTGTCAAAGTATGCGTGCAGACCTCGAAACCAAGCAATCAGACCTAGGTCTTGCATGCATGTCCCTATGGAGGCGCCAATTTGAATGGAGACACCATGTACAAATTGCACATGAGCGCCAATTCAATTGGAGACAACATGCAAGCACAACTTTTCATGCTCCCATTAATTTGCCTATAAATACATCCACACCATCAATACTTCTTCCACATCATCACTCTCACTACTTCTTCTACAATACTTCTTCTACAATTTCATTTGCAACAACTTCTTGTAGTTTCATCTGCATCAACCGCTTTCTTCCCCGATAAAATGTCTATCCTCATAATGGGCGAATCGCATAGAGGAACGGTTGCAAACATAACAACTTATGTAAGTTTTTTTCTTTTGTTATTTGTTTTAATAGAGTCCCTTTTATTTTAACATACCAACTTAGTCAAGTTTTTTATTCTTTCTTTTATAGGATGTGTCAAGGTTCCGGACTTGGGTCCACAAACATGTCCATATGGATCTGATGATTCAACCTTATGTTAAACTTGCCGATTTTGGTCATATAAGCAAGATTTTATCTTGGTCCGTAGATAACAAATTCATTCTTGCTTTATACGAAAGACGGTGTCCAGAGACACACACATTTTGGTTCCCAACCGGTGAGTGTACCGTGATGTTAGAAGACGTCTATATGCTTTTGGGACTGCCCATTGAAGGTAAGGTTGTTAATGGTAAAACCAACTATGCAAACTCAATTTGCATGGACCTCTTGGAAACTGATTTGTTAGATGATAACTCAAGAGGTCAAGGTATACTACTTTCATGCCTTAAGTCATACTATAATTGTTTATACTTAGATGAGCATTCTACCGAAGATGCTCGAATAATAAAAACTAGGTGTTACATTATGCTGTTAATTGGTTCGTTTTTGTTTCCCGAAGGTAGTGGTTCTAGCATGCATATTATGTATTTACCTTTACTTAGACATGTAGATAGAATAGAAAGTTATAGTTAGGGATCTGCTTGTCTAGCCTATCTCTATAGCTCCTTGTGCAAAAACTCACACAAAGACACATCTACATTTTCTGGATGTGCTGTTTTGCTACAAGCACGGGGTTGGTCAAGACTACCGTCCCTAGCACCCGTCAACAACAACCCTTTCACATTCCCGTATGCACAAAAGTAAGTTGTTTAAATTGCTATATCTTTACTTACTTCTTTAAAGATTATTATCTCTAACTAATATTCTTACCTTTTTGGTGTAGATGGTCTGCACGTGGTATGAGTTATAACAGATGTCCTAGACACTGTATTACTCAGTATCGCAATCTGTTGGATCACCTTCGACCGACAAACGTAAGGATAATAACTTAATTTATTTCGTTATAATTTGTTAACTTCTTCTACCTAGATTATAATCCTATCTTCTTTCACATTTCAGTTCATTTGGCGTCCATACCTTAATTTGGATCATGACCATGAGGTCAACGCTGAAGACGCGACCGTATGGACTGCATGCACACCGATAATATGGTTCACAACTGTGGAGATGCATAATAGTGATCGTGTGAAGTTGCAGTTCGGTATGCCCCAAAATATCCTAGATCCCCCGGCAAGCCTAGGAGAATGGCATCTGCGCAAAGTTAATGACCAATGAAACTTCAATCCATGGCAAAGCCAAGCAAGATCGGCGTGTCAAAAATGGAAGCACCGCCATGACCATGTCTTAACTGACGCAATCATGCTAAATGAAGAAAAACTAAGTCGTACTTATATGGCTTGGTACAGATCGGTTGGTTTTCAGTTTATCGCCGAGGATATGTACCTCTACGACCCACGCCAGATGACTTACACACCTAACACCTCAATATCAAACTCCCAACAACAATGTCAGACCGGATACACACAACCCCCTGTCCGCCAAACGTTCCGTTCAACCAACACAAAAACATACAACCAAAACATGTCATACACCCAACTCCAATACCAAGAGCATACCTCATACCACCATCAACTTGAGACCCAACATCGCTTCGCACCCACCCTATCACCCTACCAAAGCCGCCTTAGCCAAAACATCCAATAACCCTATCTCTACCAAACACCCCAACAACCTTTCCAACCTTTACTCGACGCATCATTCACACCCATGTATCCCTTCAACCGTCCCGGTTGCCCACCAATGAGTCAACCACAACCCAACTACTCTAGCATGGGTCATGAACTCAGCTACGGCGGTACACCCTCGATACATACTGAAGACTATGCCGACTTCTCTGACTACCTCAACATACCATCTCCTGTAGTTGGTAGTGATGCTCCTGGCCCCTCAGATGCTCAAACACCAGTGGTGAATCATCAACGTGGGTTAGGGCCACAGGTTAGGGTAGCTAGGGGATATGGGACCGGAGGTCGGTTAGGGTATCCCGATCATCACCATTAGGCTTTTTTGTGTAAATGGAAAATTTTATTAATATCAATTGGTCCTATTTCAAATTTATGTATCACATAAACCATTTACCAAAAAAATTGCATTTTACACTGAGGTGCCAATCCAATTGGCGCCTCTTCTCAAGTAATACACATGGGCGCCAATTGGATTGGCTAGGGTATGTGCCCTAGCCAATCCAATTGGAGCCTTCATTCAATCTTTAAGAGGAGTCGCCAATTGAATTGGTGCCTCCTCCTAAAAGTGGGGTAATTTGGGATTTTTTTTGAAACCAGGGGTATTTTGGGAATTTCAATAAAAAAATGGGTTATTTTTGTAAAAAATTCCAAATGTGAATGTCTCAATTATTTTAAAACATTCGTATATTTCGCTAATATTTTGAAAATCTGATATAGTGGATTTTTAGCCCACCTATGAAACATTCAGCAGTTCAATTCAACATGCCCTCCTTAACGTGCCTGAGGTGGATGGTTATTCTACAAATTTTACTCAATTATTCACCACTGACTTTGTATGTTTTACTTACATGTTTTATTTGAACTATTGTGATTTTTAATCTAGTCATGGTATCTTTGGTATAAATCATTCATTAAATGTTTTAACTGGCATATATTTTCCTCCCCGATTGAAGTGTTACCATGAGCCCAGTCTATTAGAAGACAACATGATATTATTGTGTTACTGTTTGTTATGATATAGCAAATATGCAAAAAGAGAGGGAAGATAAATTGATTATGGATTGTGAGAGAGGAGGAAACTTACAAGAACAAGACTTTCTCTCAAGTCACTTCGTTGTAGAAGAGTAAAATGTCCATTTATGTTGAGATTTGCACCAAGTGGTATTGGTTGGAAAGTAACAGTTAGATGTGGTATTCACAATCATGAAGTAACTAAGGATTTAACAGGTCATTACATATTAGGTTGTTTAAAATCTGATGAAAGACATTTTGTGAATGAAATGACAAAGTACAACATGACGACGAGGTTTTGTAGTTGCGTTGTGAAAGATATATGTCCTAATAACCTGACGACTACAACGTAGGTGTATAAGGCAAGATCTACATATCGGTCTACCATAAACGGTTCATTCACAGAAATGAAACATTTGTTGGAACTAATTCATGATAAGAAATACATGTACTGGACCAGAAACAAGGATGAATCAAATGTTATTGTTGATATATTCTGGACACGTCTTGATTTTGTGACGTTATTTAACATGTTTCATTTGGTGTTGATCTTTGGTTGTACATACAAAATAAACATGTATCAACTTCCACTACTTGATATGGTTGGTGTTACGTCTATGAAGTTTACTTTCGATTGGGTTTTCCTACTTGGAACGTGAAAGGGAGGCAAACTTCACATGGGCATTGGAGAAACATGAGGAGTTATTCACATTTGAGAAGTTGTTTTCAAAGGTCATGGTGGAAGATCATGAACTTTCCCTGATGAATGCCATGGAAGATTTATTTCAATCCTCATTTCATTTATTGTGTGTGTCCATATTTCAAAAAAAGTTAGTTTGAAGTGCAAGGAGTACGTCGAAACTAATTGGCAAAATCGTGTAACGGATCTATGGGACAAAGTCATGTATTCAAATAATGAGTCTGAGTTTGAGTAACACTTGTAGTATTTTGAGGTAGTGTGTGCTGATATCCCATAATTTGTTAAGTATGTGCATCAAACATGGTCGACGCCCTATAAAGAAAAGTTTATTGGTGCATGGACTAATCGAGACACTCATTTAGCGAACACTTCAATAAACATGTATGCCCTTGTGAGTTTGAATTTATTATACAATTAGTTATCAATTTATTAATTACATCTTTCTTTATTATATATCTTATATGGTTAAGTATGCTAATTGGGAGTCAAAAACATGTTGAGTACTAGTCAAGGAGATGTTAAGATGTTGTGAACACCCTGCTGAAGCTAAAAGTATGTGCAATAAGAAAATCCTTTCAAAAAAGTGTTACCAACATTGAGCATCGGTATAACACTTTATTTTAATTGAGATTGCACAACTTCTTATCAAGACAGTGTATGTAACACACTTTGAATGAGTTATAAAGGGTAAAAGTAGTTGGTTCTGACAAAGTTGCATGTGGTTGCTTCATTAGGACAACATATGGGCTACCTTGTGCATGTTAACTTGCAGATCTTCCGGTACAAGGTTATCATATTCCATTAGAATTTATTCATATATTTTGAAAGAAACTACACATTCAAGAGCATGAAGTTTCTACAGAAGAAAGCGGGACACAATTGGACTTAGATGAAGAATGTGAAGAGTTAAAAAGGTATTTCAGCACCTTGAATATTGTTGGCCAAAGGGCGATGAAGAAAAAAGTGTGTGAACTTACATATCCATGCACAACTTCCATGTGTCCACCACCAATTAAGTATAAGCCTAAAAAGGAGTTAAGGGTAAAAAGGGACAAGATAGTTATGTGAATCGTGATCTTTTACATTGGGAGTATGTTAAGGTATCGCAAGGAAGTCAGACGTTAAAGAGATCATCTAGTAAAACTCCATAAAGTCAACCATTTAGCAAGTTTTCAAGACATCATTACCTGTATCAATTTCCTATTTTCTTACATGACTGTACTGAAGATGTTGTAGATGTGGAGCCTAATGGAAATTTTTGTTTTCATGCTATTAGAGTTTTACTTTGGTACAGTCAGTTGTATTTCAGTGTATTTTATGCCACAGTCTCAAAAGTTAGAAGTTCGGTGTGAATGTTTAGTTGGGAGATCAAGATCATAAGAAATGGATGACGATTTATGATATGAGTTATCATATGACTTCTAGATACAATGTGATATTAATCTCATTTTCTAATACAATTATTAGAGGAACCAAAAGTATGGACGGAAACGTTATTTAACCCTAATTGTAATTCTAGTACTTCTTGACAAGCTTTAATATAACAAATTTATTTAGAAGTAAGTTGTGCTTTTAGTCTTCCAATTTCACAACTGAGAGGAAAATGAGTTTTTGACACAAATAGTTATGCAATAGTGACTCATTTGTTATAGATTTAAAAACATTATATCTTTTTAATTATGAAAAAAAGTCAAAATAGTAAAAATCATATCAAATATTTTTTTATTATTATTTAGAAATACACTAAAATAAATATTCATTATTAAAAACTAAAACATAATCAAATGAATTGCATAACTTTTTTAAAAGATAATCTCAAAAGTAATTTTATGAAAAAATATTCAAAATAGTTTTAAATTTAAGTGGGTTTAAAAAAAATAGCCAAAAAAATTATAGCAAAATTCTGAAATAACTAAAATAATATTTTATAAAAAATTATATCAATCAACTTTTTATTTGAAGCTTTTTTAAAAAATTTAGAATTATAAAGAATTCTTAAGGAAAATATATAATATTATAAAAATCATTTAAAAACAAAAAACAAAAAAAAAACTGCTCTAGATTTCATGTTTTCCTCTCAAATTTTAATATAACATTTTTGTCTTGAATTAGTCATTTTAGTATATATTTTTTTAGTTGATAAAATATCATGTTTCGATTTATTATATTTGACTATTTTCAAGTGACAACACCTTCACAATAGAAAAATTGAATCCTCATGAATATAAATTTTCACATAAACAATCTTCATTAAACAACATTATATTAGTCATTTTAATATATTAATTTTATTATCATATTTTGAACCTAAAGTGTCGAGTTCAACCCTTAAAACTAGGAGTTATATTTATTGAACCTTCGCTGTCGTCTTCAAAAACATATTTGGTGGTAAAACTCAAATCTTAAGATAAAAGTGACATGAACTTGATTTAGTCATGTGTTTAATTTCTCACATTTTGTAGGATATGACCCATTGTTGGACCTTATTAAGTAAGTTAACGAGCTAGTTTTAACAATTGTTAATAAGTAGCACTTAAAATATGAAAGTAAAAACATTATTAAGGTGTCGTGTGATTTATGTGAAAACTATGTGACTCAATTTGTATGATATATTATGTAACTAATTATGGTGTATATTATATAAATGTCTAGAATAAAAATGATTAGATGCACTTTTATTTTGCTTATAATTTGATTGAAAATTGAAAACAAATTAATCCTTGTATTTGCTATGCAATTTGTGGCACTTTGTGATGGGGAGATAGCAATTAGTGTTTTGTATAACGATTTAAAAGTCTTCAATGTGATGGATATCTAAAAACACGTTTTGTATAATGGTAGGGACGCATTAGGGAGGCGACACAACACGATGACTCCTCACTCAGACGAAGTATCCGTGGAGGAGGCAACCCTGGAGAATCGTCGATAAGTGAATTTCTTATTCTTGATTCTTTGGTCCTTTGTGTGTTTTTTTCTATATTCTTGTCCCTATGGAGCTTTTTATAAAAACTTAAACTGTTGTGATTTTTAGGCCACTTTGTTTTAACTGTTTTATTTTTGTTCTTCATGTTTTGACTGTTCTTTAGACGTCTTTGCATAATTGCTCAGGAGTCCTGTTTGGCTCCTTCGTTGACAATCACACATAAGGAAACACAAATCTCTTGTGAAGATTCAGGGCATCTTCTAGCCTCAAAGGGGGATGTGGATTCCTTCGTGAGGATCCAATGTTTTTTATTACCTAAAAGGCGACAAGGATTCCTCGTAGGGATCCAACGTGCTTGATTGTCTCAAAGGGCGACAAGAATCCCTCGTAGGAAGCCAGCGTGTGTGATCGCCTCAAAGGACGGCAAGGAACCCTCGTAGGAATCCAGCGTGTTTGATCACCTCATAGGTCGGCAAGGATCTCTCATAGAGATCTAGCGTATTTGATTGTCTTAAAGGGCGGAAAGGATCCCTCATAGGGGTCCAACTTTATCTCACCTTTGAGGGAGGTTTCATTCAGTTTTCTGCAAAGAAAGGGGGAGAAAATAATGCAAATAACTCAACATAACAAAACGGAGAGCCTTGTTAAAAACCTTTTCCCCCTCACGAGATACAAGGAAAAAAGTGTTTCCCCAAAATATAATGCGTCCTTACAATCAGTAGAGATACAATACTCGTCTTAATAAAATAATAATAACAACAAAACAAACAAATGATAAAGTGAGAATGCTTCAAGGGCCTTCCCATTGAGGATTCATTCGCATATCCTCTCGTCCTCATGGGGAGAAGCCTTTTCATCTTTTGGAGCTGCTTATGGTGGCTTGACTCTCTGGCCCACACTTTTGGTGTTCACGCCTAGAGTTCAGACTCTTCTGGAGCCTTGCATTATTCCAACCCACCCATCAGATAATGGGTATTTCATGCACAAATATAAAATAGACAAAGTGGTGCCCAACTAATTACCGTTGGTTGCATTATGTTCATGTTATAAGAAGAGGGAGTGTTTATAACCAGATACCTGACCTTGATCTGCTTGGCTTGATGTCCTACTCCGAAGGTGGTCTTTAGGGTTATGTAGCATTTCATTTGTACTTACTACCTATAAAACCCTACTAGTGATTCCTTGAAATCTTTTAGTTCATCTTGGTCGACGTGAAGTCTCTTGAATCCATCCCAATAGAGGATATCTACGGAGCTTCATTGATCTACCAAAACCTCTTCTAATTTCCCAATCATCTCACTTCATGATCATGACCATGGGGTTGTCGTTGTGGGGATGTACACCTACTACATCCTTCTTTAAGAAATCAACCTTGACCTCTGGCCTCTTAGTCTCGCCTTCCTTTGGATAAGTGGACAGATCCTCTATATTTAATATATAGAGGCCATATCTCCTTCGGGCAGAATTGGTTTCTCTGTCCCTAGTGAATCCTATTGTAATAGTATTGAGGGTGTGGTGTACAGTCTTGTCACCCTCTTCTTTGTGCGACTTTTCACTTTCTAGACTCGGGCCTTCCAGTATCGTCTTATCTATGTGAGCTGACCATGCCTTACCTTTGGGAGGAGTCTCCTTTGACATATTTGTTCAGGTGGCCTTCCTAGATTAAGCGCTTTATCTCTTTTTTAAGTCGATAAAAATATTCAGTGTGGTGTCCTTTAACCTTGCGAAAGTTACACCACCTACCAAGCTCAGGTCCCACAACATTCGCCTTTGGAGTGGGAGGAGTAGGTATATCATGTAAGTGGAGAACCTTGTGCCATATTTACTTGTGGTGATTGTTCAGGGGCGTGAAGCTTTCTACATCTTTTCTACTTCCTTTAACATTGCCTTATTCTTAACATGCAAGGTGTAGTTGTTTTTCCATGGGTGTTGAGAGCCTTCAATGTTAGGAATGCCCCCTTTCACGTTGCAGGCCTTATTTTCAATGTTACTCTCCTCGCCCTTTATATAGCATTCTGCCATTGTGACTACCTCTGTCAGCGAAGAAGTTGGTCATTGGGCGAGGGACTTGATAAAGTGCCCTACTTTGAGATCATTATGAAACGCTCCTACGAACATTTCTTGATTTTGGTGAAGGAATCTTATAGTGGATTTGTTGAAGCAGACATGGTATTCCTTCAGTGATTCTAATGGGCCTTGTCGAATGTTAAACAGGCTGGTGGTGGACATTTTCTATTTCGACTTGCTGCAAACTGTTGCACGAGTTTCTTCACCAGACCCTCATAGTTGGCGATGGAAGCTCGTGGTAGGCCCATGTACCATAGTAGCATTGCTTCTCTGGAATTACCACATAAAAGCGTGGATTTCAAAGAATCGTGAGCTCTTATGATGACCATTTGTGTGTTGATGGAGGTGACATGCTCGTAGGGGTCGCTACGCTAATCAAACTTTTCCAATGAAGGAGGCTTGGAGCATTTAGGGGCAGGTACTTCCCACATCTCGATTGAGATGAGATAGGGGTCTAGTACCTCTATCTCCTCTTGGGGGATAACCTCTTACTATGGTTTTTGAATCTTAAGGACGTTATCCTCTATAGCTTGGTTTTGATGGCGTAACTCGTCCATGGAGGCACGCATTTCCGCCACGGTGTTAGGATCGCTGCTACCTCCAGTATCCTTCTACATTGGAGATCGTTGATCGGTCACCATTTTACTTGATTTTCATCATGTTCTCGGCCAAAATTCATCAATGTGGTAACCTTTTATTTTGAGTTTTAGTGTTTGAATTTTAAGTATTTCATAGTTGAGTAAGTTTTATGCTTATTTTGCTTTTGGTGTTAATTTGAGTTTTTAGATGCGTTTGATGTCGTTTCCATGGTATTGTGCATGTTTCAGAAGTAGTTGAAGAGTCGGAAGTGCCAAGGCAACAATGGAAGAGTGAAAGAAAAAGAAATAAAATATAGAAGGAAATTCCTGGAGCCAAACACGGCCCGTGTCTCCTGGCACGGCCCGTGCTGCAAAAAGACCTTCTTCCCATACAAAAACCAGGGGGCTGACACGGCCGGCCGTGTTGCTTGGCACGGCCCGTGTCAGCATGTCTGAAGGAAAATCAAAAATAAAATAATTGAAGAGCCAACACGGCCGGCCGTGTTGCTTGGCACGGCCCGTGTTGGCTGCGCGCTGAATTTTTCTGATTTTCTATTTTCACTCATGAAGTGATCCCGAAGGGCAATTTTGACTTTTTGACTTGGCTGTAATGTGTACTACACTATTTAGACCTAATGGAAAGACAAAGAGGAGGACGGAAACAAAGAGAACGAGAGAATCAAGATTTTTGGAGAACGGAGATCATCAAGCGCGGAAGCAATTGAAGATCAAAGCTATCTAATCTCTTGTAATGTCTAATCTTATATTTGTACCTTCTTTGAATACTATAATGAGCTAAACCCCCCAATGCTAGGGGGGTGTCCTTGAATTGCTTTTGTAATGAACCTTTTTCCTACAATGTTATGAATGTCTATGTTTTTATGAAATCAATTTGTTATATCACGAGTGTATTGCTTGCCGTATTGGAAAATTAGGTATTGATTTGGAGGTAAAGGAGGCCTGACAAATCCCTTTATCACTATGTGTATAACAACATCGCTAATTTCTCTTAGGAATGAGGATCTAATAGTGATGATGGGAAATTCTTGATATTCATACATGGGATTAATATTCTTTTGAATGGCTAAGGAATTGGGATTTAAAATTGAATGTTAATGGTTTCTGGCTAAGGAATTAGGGGAAACTACTCTTGAGAACCATATTGAATCATTCGAACATAGATATCATAAAATAAGGATTAAGTTTATTTCAGAGCAATTCATACACCCTTGATCTAGCATGTTTAACTTTTCTGCATTCAAAAATTTCTATTTTGCCTTTATATTTTACAAAGCAAATTCACTCTTCACTTACCAACCCAAGGTTATTTTGTTTAATTGAATCATTATCAACACTGATAGTTCCTACGCAGTCCTCGAGATCGATACTCAGGATAATTCCTTTTATTACTACATCGGTAAAATAGTACACTTGCTATTTTCCCGATCAAGTTTTTGGCGCCGTTGCCGGGGACTGCCAAACTATCTGTTAATAATTATTCAATTGGAATTTTGTTGCGCTGCAACTAAATTTTTACTTTATTTTATTTTATTTGTTTCTTTTCCTTTGCTTATCCTACCAATCGTCTAATATTTTTATGCGAGGTAAGGCCTCAGCTGAATTTCTTTTTGACGCAGAACCAGAACGATCGTTGCGAGCGCAAATCAGAAAAGCCAGACACGACAGACTGGAAGTGACAGAAGAACCGCTGATAGTTTCTGATTTTGAGAAAGAGGGAACCGTTTCAATTCATTCGGAACACTCTGATTCTGGAAATTCTGATACCAAGCCTGAAACTATGGCAGCTGACCCACCTCCTGTGGAGAGACTATTAGGTGATTACAGGGGAGCAAATGCCCCGCCTGGAAGGATGACAATCGTGAATCAACCAGTCAATGTTGCCCACTTTCAACTTCACCCCTCAACGATACGGAAACTAGAAAGGAGACCTTTCGCAGGAAAAATTAACGAAGATGCCAACAAGCATTTGCAAAGGTTTCTGACTATGACTACGTCGTTAAAGATTGAGGGACATTCTGAGGAAGCTAAGAAGCTGGTCATGTTTCCGTTTACATTGTCAGAAGATGCTGAAGAGTGGTTCTACTCTTTACCTGCTGGAAGCATCACAACTTGGCAACAGATGGAGACAACTTTTCTCAACGAGTACTTTCCGGCCTCTGTGTACATCCGAAAGAGGTACGACATAGTGAATTTTAAACAGAAGGAAGGAGAGTCACTTGGAGATGCGTATAAGAGGTTCAAACGATTATTGGTTGCATGTCCTACTCATAATTGTGATGCAACGGAGCAAATGCAGAATTTTGTAAATGGTCTTCGGCTGAAGACTAAGCAACTCATTGACACAGCAGCTGGTGGCTCAACCAATTTTACAACAGCCACTGGCATTAAAAAGATTATCGAAGCCATTGCAGCCAATGAGCACCTGGAGTTGTATGACCGCAGTGTTAGTCAACCCGAAGGGATAATTGACCTGAAATTGGCAAACCAAGTGGTGAAGATGGAAGATCAAATATCAGCTGAAGTAGAAAGGAGACTGAAGAAGATGGCTATTGATACCCAAACTGTTGCACAGGTTCAACAGGTTCAACCAACTCACACAAGTAATTGCGAAATTTGTGGAGGACCTCATCTTACCGTACATTGCGTTGCTACCGCACAACAAATTGAGGAGATCAAGTTTCTTAGGCAGAACAACCCTTATTCAAACACATACAATCCGGGTTGGAAAAACCATCCTAATTTCTCATGGAAGGATCAACAAGGAAATGTGCAACAACAACCGCATCAACAACAGTTTCAGCAACAGGTACCAAGAAAAGCTGATTGGGAGCTTGCCATTGAGAAGATGGCCGCTCAAAGCTCTCAATTTCAAGAAGAGACCCGGAGTAATTTAAAAAACACAAGTGCTTCAATTAAGAATCTTGAAATCCAGATGAGTCAGATAGCACAACAATTAGCGAGCTCTCCACAACAGGGAATTTTACCAAGTTCTACGGTTACTAATCCAAGAGAAAATTATCATGTGAATGCGGTGACCACCAGGAATGGTAAGTCAAAAGAAATACCTGAGAAGAGTTCTGAAGAAGAAGACTTATTGCTTGAAGTTGATCTAGAGATAAAAGAAAATGAGGTTGCAAATGAAGAGGTCACTCATGATGAACGAGTGGTTAAAGATAAAGTGATTGATCAAAAACCGGCCGTCAAACTGCCATTCCCAACAAGAAATAAGAAGAAAGGGCAGCATGAGAAAAACTTTGAGAAGTTCTTGGAAATGTTTAAAAAGCTTGAGCTAAACATTCCTTTCTTGGAGGCGCTTGAGCAAATGCCTACCTACGCAAAGTTCATGAAAGACATCATCTCGAAGAAGCGGACCATAGAAACTAACCCGATTATTCTAACGGAAACTTGTAATGCCATGTTGCAGGGTATGAAGGTTCCGGTGAAAAAGAAGGATCGAGGTTCTCTGACCATTCCGTGTGCCATTGGAGATAGATCCTTCAAGAAAGCTCTAATTGATTTGGGAGCGAGTGTAAGTCTTATGCCGCTGTCTATCTATAAGAAGTTGGGGATAGGTAAAATTCAAGATACGAGAATGACACTCCAGTTTGCTGACCGCTCTGTGAAGAGACCCTACGGGATAGTAGAAGATGTGCTAGTATAGATCGACAAGTTTGTATTTCCGGTGGATTTTGTCATTTTGGAAATGCCGGAAGATGAAGAGATACCAATCATTTTGGGGAGACCATTTTTAGAGACCGGGAGATGTTTGATCGACATAGAAGAAGGCACGATGACTTTGAAAGTGTATGATGAAGAGTTAAAAATTGATGTGCGAAACACCATGAAGTACAAGGATGAGGTCGCCACTAGCCAACATATTGAGACAATCAATCAAATATGTGAAAAGAAAAATTGCTTGACAACACAAAAATTACCCTTGGAAAGGGTGTTGAGCTTATCAATTTTTAACAAAGAGGAAGTAGTTAACGAGAAAGATATGGAAGTTTCAGCCATGACGGAAGCATCACCACCTTTTAAAAGTTATCGACACAACCGGTGGAAAGATTTAAGGCAACCCTTAGTGGAAGAAAAGAAAGATGAACAAAAGAAGGGAACCGAATTGGAACAACTACCGGAGAACCTCAGATATGTCGTCCTCGACACAGAGAATTTGAAGGGAATAAACCCTACAATATGCATGCACAAAATTCTCATGGAAGATGATCACAAGCCGGTTGTCCAACCTCAACAACGACTTAACCCAGCAATGAAGGAAGTAGTCAGAAAAGAGGTGCAACACGGCCGGCCGTGTGAGCTAGCACGGGCCGTGTTGCTCAATTTTCAGAAGCTAATACATTTTCCAGAGGAGCAACACGGGCAGCCGTGTGTGCCAACACGGGCCGTGTTGCATGCTTACATTTTTCCCATACATTTTCCAGGGGTGCAACACGGCCGACCGTGTGGTCCAGCACGGGCCGTGTTGCAATGCGTAACTCAGATTTTTTTTTTAAATTTAGAGACGTTGGAGTGGGGCCCACATGTTTTTAAATACCTTTTACCTCTCCCCCACTCACTTTTCAGCCACTTCATCTCCTCCAACCCTATTTTTCTCTCAAACCTCTCTAACTCCATAACCACCTTCACTTTAAACCTCAACTTTCATCATCATCCAACCAATTTTTTTCAAAGTCCCTTCACAAAAGTTGGGCCGTTTCTCGCACTCTACACCGTGACGGTATTATTTTTCTCTATCTCCACTATTTTTTTTCCGCTAACTTTTCAGGTGACCATTATGCCCCCGAAAAGAGCCGACCGAGGAAAGGCCGTGGTAGAGACCTCAAGACCGAGACAAAGGTCCCGGCGGATGCCAAATGCACACGGAATCATTTTTGAGGATGATGATCATGTTGAAAGGTACAAGACTCACCTTAAAAGGAAGCTTGTACCTACAAGGTATGTTTGTGATGATACTATGAGTGCTTTAGGAATTCTAGATGATGTATCCCAAATGTTCCACAATTTAGGTATTTTTGAATTTATGCATGCTGATGTGCCTACCTATGAACGCATCACTCTAGAGTTCCTAAGCACTGTTAAATTTAAATTGGAAAAAAATTGGACTGGTCATGTCTATGAATATTTTGGTACTATGAGTTTCCGACTTTATAACGAAGATTACTCGATGTCGGTTATTCAGCTTGGGCAATGCCTCCGGTTACCATTGGTAGGATCCGGGGCAGTGCCAAATGACTTTTCTGCAGGTTCCTTTTGGTCCTCTATTACAGGTTTACCACAGTACGAACCCCGGAGTGCAAAAGCATCATGGATTCAAAACCCGTGCTTCCGATATGCTCAAAAAGGGTTAGCATTCACCTTGTTTGGACGAGGAGATAGTACAGGTGTAGCGGCAAAGCGGGAGTTATATTTGATGCATGCCATGGTTAATGAGGAACCAGTGAATGTGGCAGCATTCGCCGCGGACCATTTAGGTACCATGGGGCGTGCCAGCTCAGGAGCCATTTCTGTGGGAGGTATGATAACACAAATTGCTGACTGGTGTGGTTGTAGGCCGGTGTTGGACGGAGAAACCCCGATGCAGGCATTGGGTAAGCTTGACCTCAATGCCCTGTGTACGCAAGGCATGCTCGAACAAAGTCGTCATGGGTATGTGTTGGTAAGCCGAACACGCCGGCTGTTCCGCTTACCGAACACCGATAAAACTAATGTTGATAACAATGAGAATTGGTTGTATACCTCTGTTGACCCCGAAGAGGCGGGAGAAGATGAATTTCTTGCAGGTGATACGAGGGAGGAAGATGCACCGGCAAGGGAGAGGGTTGTTCCTCACCCTCACACCTCTCACCACAGAGGTATGGGAGCCTCCTCTGTTGGATGGACACCCATGGACATGGAGCAGTTCCGTGTTGAGCAGGCTCGCCAGGGAGCGGAGATTGATCGGATCGTGACAGAGCAGCTCCGTCAAGGGGCTGCCATTGATGATATTCAAAGGATGATGCAACATATGATGTTGCAATTTCCACAGCACCCTCCTCCGCAGTAGGCACTGTAAGTCCCTCTTGCATTTGGGTTTAAACATTGGGGTCAATGTTTAGTTCAAGTGTGGGGGGGTTCCTTTCATTGTTTTAATTTATTTTCCGTTTTGGTTTTTCATTTTTTTTAAAGTTAAGTTTCCTTTGATTTCTTTTATTTTCAACTGTTTGGATGTTGGGTTACAGATTGATGGATAAAAACCAGAGGCGTGATGGAAGGATGGTTAGTGGATGAAAGACACAACCCGAACTCACGCTCCCGAGGCACCCTGGAAATTTATGCAGTCGAAGAAAAACTATTGTTGGACACAGTGGGATGAAAACTGAAGTGAGATAGAAGTATGGTACACCTGAACCAAAAAGAAGCTACATTACACAGAGAGTGCTTTGGAACCTGCAAGTTTACCCACATGGTGAGATCACAAAAAAGCCAAATACTAAGAGATCATCATGAGAGTTAATCCAGGTATGACTCTATCGCTCTGGTTTTGCGTACGTTCTACTGACAGAGCACTGCATTATGACACACATTGAGGCACATTTTTGTTGTTTAACCTTGAGCCTTTCCAGCCACCCTTGTACGTTTTATCCGTTGCGAACCCCTTTGAGCCTTTAACCATTTTGTTTGTTTGTAAACCGCTTATGTTACCCTATGGCCAGAAAAGAAAAAAAAAATATATAATAATCTCTTCTACCCTTGCTCGGCATAAATGTTGTGGATTTTGGAAACTGTGTGAATTCTAAGTTTGGGATGGTAAATCTAATACAATAGGGACAAGTGTGCGAAAAATCGTTACAAGAAAAGAGAAAAGAAAAATTGGAGGCTCTTTGAATGCTCTGGAAAAAGAAAAAAAAAAGAGAAAAGAAAAATAGAACTCTTCAAAACGCACTTGTCCCAATTAAACGACTTGATTACATTTGAAATACTCAATCAGTTGAGTAAAGTTAAATAGTCGATGTCGAACCCCTGTATATCAAAATAAGCACAGGTACAAGAAACATAACAGGAGTGCCAAGCCCAAAAACCCCTTGTGTATCCGTTTGTTGTTTATCCCACCTGTCCTAAGCCCCGTTACAACCCTAAGTCCTCCAAAAGTGTGTGAATTATGTTTGTGCAATAGAAGTAGAATTTATTCAAAAACTAAGAGTCGATATTGCATATACTGAGTCTTTAGTGCTAACCTTGAGAGATTGTGTGAGATGTATGAAAAGCTTGCAGGTAAAGAGGTGCTGGACTGTGAGGTGTAGCGGATAGTTCGGATCGGGTGGCCAACGTCTTGACCATGAAGGTAGGAAACTCGGTGCGAATAACATCGGCTGTATAGTGGTGAAAAGGAATTTTGGAGTGACCTCTGTTTGTTGTCTCTTGCATCACTTGAGGACAAGCAATGAGATAAGTTTGGGATTGTGATCGGTCACCATTTTACTTGATTTTCATCATGTTCTCGGCCAAAATTCATCAATGTGGTAACCTTTTATTTTGAGTTTTAGTGTTTGAATTTTAAGTATTTCATAGTTGAGTAAGTTTTATGCTTATTTTGCTTTTGGTGTTAATTTGAGTTTTTAGATGCGTTTGATGTCGTTTCCATGGTATTGTGCATGTTTCAGAAGTAGTTGAAGAGTCGGAAGTGCCAAGGCAACAATGGAAGAGTGAAAGAAAAAGAAATAAAATATAGAAGGAAATTCCTGGAGCCAAACACGGCCCGTGTCTCCTGGCACGGCCCGTGCTGCAAAAAGACCTTCTTCCCATACAAAAACCAGGGGGCTGACACGGCCGGCCGTGTTGCTTGGCACGGCCCGTGTCAGCATGTCTGAAGGAAAATCCAAAATAAAATAATTGAAGAGCCAACACGGCCGGCCGTGTTGCTTGGCACGGCCCGTGTTGGCTGCGCGCTGAATTTTTCTGATTTTCTATTTTCACTCATGAAGTGATCCCGAAGGGCAATTTTGACTTTTTGACTTGGCTGTAATGTGTACTACACTATTTAGACCTAATGGAAAGACAAAGAGGAGGACGGAAACAAAGAGAACGAGAGAATCAAGATTTTTGGAGAACGGAGATCATCAAGCGCGGAAGCAATTGAAGATCAAAGCTATCTAATCTCTTGTAATGTCTAATCTTATATTTGTACCTTCTTTGAATACTATAATGAGCTAAACCCCCCAATGCTAGGGGGGTGTCCTTGAATTGCTTTTGTAATGAACCTTTTTCCTACAATGTTATGAATGTCTATGTTTTTATGAAATCAATTTGTTATATCACGAGTGTATTGCTTGCCGTATTGGAAAATTAGGTATTGATTTGGAGGTAAAGGAGGCCTGACAAATCCCTTTATCACTATGTGTATAACAACATCGCTAATTTCTCTTAGGAATGAGGATCTAATAGTGATGATGGGAAATTCTTGATATTCATACATGGGATTAATATTCTTTTGAATGGCTAAGGAATTGGGATTTAAAATTGAATGTTAATGGTTTCTGGCTAAGGAATTAGGGGAAACTACTCTTGAGAACCATATTGAATCATTCGAACATAGATATCATAAAATAAGGATTAAGTTTATTTCAGAGCAATTCATACACCCTTGATCTAGCATGTTTAACTTTTCTGCATTCAAAAATTTCTATTTTGCCTTTATATTTTACAAAGCAAATTCACTCTTCACTTACCAACCCAAGGTTATTTTGTTTAATTGAATCATTATCAACACTGATAGTTCCTACGCAGTCCTCGAGATCGATACTCAGGATAATTCCTTTTATTACTACATCGGTAAAATAGTACACTTGCTATTTTCCCGATCAAGTTTTTGGCGCCGTTGCCGGGGACTGCCAAACTATCTGTTAATAATTATTCAATTGGAATTTTGTTGCGCTGCAACTAAATTTTTACTTTATTTTATTTTATTTGTTTCTTTTCCTTTGCTTATCCTACCAATCGTCTAATATTTTTATGCGAGGTAAGGCCTCAGCTGAATTTCTTTTTGACGCAGAACCAGAACGATCGTTGCGAGCGCAAATCAGAAAAGCCAGACACGACAGACTGGAAGTGACAGAAGAACCGCTGATAGTTTCTGATTTTGAGAAAGAGGGAACCGTTTCAATTCATTCGGAACATTCTGATTCTGGAAATTCTGATACCGAGCCTGAAACTATGGCAGCTGACCCACCTCCTGTGGAGAGACTATTAGGTGATTACGGGGGAGCAAATGCCCCGCCTGGAAGGATGACAATCGTGAATCAACCAGTCAATGTTGCCCACTTTCAACTTCACCCCTCAACGATACGGCAACTAGAAAGGAGACCTTTCGCAGGAAAAATTAACGAAGATGCCAACAAGCATTTGCAAAGGTTTCTGACTATGACTACGTCGTTAAAGATTGAGGGACATTCTGAGGAAGCTAAGAAGCTGGTCATGTTTCCGTTTACATTGTCAGAAGATGCTGAAGAGTGGTTATACTCTTTACCTGCTGGAAGCATCACAACTTGGCAACAGATGGAGACAACTTTTCTCAACGAGTACTTTCCGGCCTCTGTGTACATCCGAAAGAGGTACGACATAGTGAATTTTAAACAGAAGGAAGGAGAGTCACTTGGAGATGCGTATAAGAGGTTCAAACGATTGTTGGTTGTATGTCCTACTCATAATATGGATGCAACGGAGCAAATGCAGAATTTTGTAAATGGTCTTCGGCTGAAGACTAAGCAACTCATTCACACAGCAGCTGGTGGCTCAACCAATTTTACAACAGCCACTGGCATTAAAAAGATTATCGAAGCCATTGCAGCCAATGAGCACCTGGAGTTGTATGACCACAGTGTTAGTCAACCCGAAGGGATAATTGACCTGAAATTGGCAAACCAAGTGGTGAAGATGGAAGATCAAATAGCAGCTGAAGTAGAAAGGAGACTGAAGAAGATGGCTATTGATACCCAAACTGTTGCACAGGTTCAACAGGTTCAACCAACTCACACAAGTAATTGCGAAATTTGTGGAGGACCTCATCTTACCGTACATTGCGTTGCTACCGCACAACAATTTGAGGAGATCAAGTTTCTTAGGCAGAACAACCCTTATTCAAACACATACAATCCGGGTTGGAAAAACCATCCTAATTTCTCATGGAAGGATCAACAAGGAAATGTGCAACAACAACCGCATCAACAACAGTTTCAGCAACAGGTACCAAGAAAAGCTGATTGGGAGCTTGCCATTGAGAAGATGGCCGCTCAAAGCTCTCAATTTCAAGAAGAGACCCGGAGTAATTTAAAAAACACAAGTGCTTCAATTAAGAATCTTGAAATCCAGATGAGTCAGATAGCACAACAATTAGCGAGCTCTCCACAACAGGGAATTTTACCAAGTTCTACGGTTACTAATCCAAGAGAAAATTATCATGTGAATGCGGTGACCACCAGGAATGGTAAGTCAAAAGAAATACCTGAGAAGAGTTCTGAAGAAGAAGACTTATTGCTTGAAGTTGATCTAGAGATAAAAGAAAATGAGGTTGCAAATGAAGAGGTCACTCATGATGAACGAGTGGTTAAAGATAAAGTGATTGATCAAAAACCGGCCGTCAAACTGCCATTCCCAACAAGAAATAAGAAGAAAGGGCAGCATGAGAAAAACTTTGAGAAGTTCTTGGAAATGTTTAAAAAGCTTGAGCTAAACATTCCTTTCTTGGAGGCGCTTGAGCAAATGCCTACCTACGCAAAGTTCATGAAAGACATCATCTCGAAGAAGCGGACCATAGAAACTAACCCGATTATTCTAACGGAAACTTGTAATGCCATGTTGCAGGGTATGAAGGTTCCGGTGAAAAAGAAGGATCGAGGTTCTCTGACCATTCCGTGTGCCATTGGAGATAGATCCTTCAAGAAAGCTCTAATTGATTTGGGAGCGAGTGTAAGTCTTATGCCGCTGTCTATCTATAAGAAGTTGGGGATAGGTAAAATTCAAGATACGAGAATGACACTCCAGTTTGCTGACCGCTCTGTGAAGAGACCCTACGGGATAGTAGAAGATGTGCTAGTATAGATCGACAAGTTTGTATTTCCGGTGGATTTTGTCATTTTGGAAATGCCGGAAGATGAAGAGATACCAATCATTTTGGGGAGACCATTTTTAGAGACCGGGAGATGTTTGATCGACATAGAAGAAGGCACGATGACTTTGAAAGTGTATGATGAAGAGTTAAAAATTGATGTGCGAAACACCATGAAGTACAAGGATGAGGTCGCCACTAGCCAACATATTGAGACAATCAATCAAATATGTGAAAAGAAAAATTGCTTGACAACACAAAAATTACCCTTGGAAAGGGTGTTGAGCTTATCAATTTTTAACAAAGAGGAAGTAGTTAACGAGAAAGATATGGAAGTTTCAGCCATGACGGAAGCATCACCACCTTTTAAAAGTTATCGACACAACCGGTGGAAAGATTTAAGGCAACCCTTAGTGGAAGAAAAGAAAGATGAACAAAAGAAGGGAACCGAATTGGAACAACTACCGGAGAACCTCAGATATGTCGTCCTCGACACAGAGAATTTGAAGGGAATAAACCCTACAATATGCATGCACAAAATTCTCATGGAAGATGATCACAAGCCGGTTGTCCAACCTCAACAACGACTTAACCCAGCAATGAAGGAAGTAGTCAGAAAAGAGGTGCAACACGGCCGGCCGTGTGAGCTAGCACGGGCCGTGTTGCTCAATTTTCAGAAGCTAATACATTTTCCAGAGGAGCAACACGGGCAGCCGTGTGTGCCAACACGGGCCGTGTTGCATGCTTACATTTTTCCCATACATTTTCCAGGGGTGCAACACGGCCGGCCGTGTGGTCCAGCACGGGCCGTGTTGCAGTGCGTAACTCAGAATTTTTTTTTAAATTTAGAGACGTTGGAGTGGGGCCTACATGTTTTTAAATACCTTTTACCTCTCCCCCACTCACTTTTCAGCCACTTCATCTCCTCCAACCCTATTTTTCTCTCAAACCTCTCTAACTCCATAACCACCTTCACTTTAAACCTCAACTTTCATCATCATCCAACCAATTTTTTTCAAAGTCCCTTCACAAAAGTTGGGCCGTTTCTCGCACTCTACACCGTGACGGTATTATTTTTCTCTATCTCCACTATTTTTTTTCCGCTAACTTTTCAGGTGACCATTATGCCCCCGAAAAGAGCCGACCGAGGAAAGGCCGTGGTAGAGACCTCAAGATAAAGACAAAGGTCCCGGCGGATGCCAAATGCACACGGAATCATTTTTGAGGATGATGATCATGTTGAAAGGTACAAGACTCACCTTAAAAGGAAGCTTGTACCTACAAGGTATGTTTGTGATGATACTATGAGTGCTTTAGGAATTCTAGATGATGTATCCCAAATGTTCCACAATTTAGGTATTTTTGAATTTATGCATGCTGATGTGCCTACCTATGAACGCATCACTCTAGAGTTCCTAAGCACTATTAAATTTAAATTGGAAAAAAATTGGACTGGTCATGTCTATGAATATTTTGGTACTATGAGTTTCCGACTTTATAACGAAGATTACTCGATGTCGGTTATTCAGCTTGGGCAATGCCTCCGGTTACCATTGGTAGGATCCGGGGCAGTGCCAAATGACTTTTCTGCAGGTTCCTTTTGGTCCTCTATTACAGGTTTACCACAGTACGAACCCCGGAGTGCAAAAGCATCATGGATTCAAAACCCGTGCTTCCGATATGCTCAAAAAGGGTTAGCATTCACCTTGTTTGGACGAGGAGATAGTACAGGTGTAGCGGCAAAGCGGGAGTTATATTTGATGCATGCCATGGTTAATGAGGAACCAGTGAATGTGGCGGCATTCGCCGCGGACCATTTAGGTACCATGGGGCGTGCCAGCTCAGGAGCCATTTCTGTGGGAGGTATGATAACACAAATTGCTGACTGGTGTGGTTGTAGGCCGGTGTTGGACGGAGAAACCCCGATGCAGGCATTGGGTAAGCTTGACCTCAATGCCCTGTGTACGCAAGGCATGCTCGAACAAAGTCGTCATGGGTATGTGTTGGTAAGCCGAACACGCCGGCTGTTCCGCTTACCGAACACCGATAAAACTAATGTTGATAACAATGAGAATTGGTTGTATACCTCTGTTGACCCCGAAGAGGCGGGAGAAGATGAATTTCTTGCAGGTGATACGAGGGAGGAAGATGCACCGGCAAGGGAGAGGGTTCTTCCTCACCCTCACACCTCTCACCACAGAGGTATGGGAGCCTCCTCTGTTGGATGGACACCCATGGATATGGAGCAGTTCCGTGTTGAGCAGGCTCGCCAGGGAGCGGAGATTGATCGGATCGTGACAGAGCAGCTCCGTCAAGGGGCTGCCATTGATGATATTCAAAGGATGATGCAACATATGATGTTGCAATTTCCACAGCACCCTCCTCCGCAGTAGGCACTGTAAGTCCCTCTTGCATTTGGGTTTAAACATTGGGGTCAATGTTTAGTTCAAGTGTGGGGGGGTTCCTTTCATTGTTTTAATTTATTTTCCGTTTTGGTTTTTCATTTTTTTTAAAGTTAAGTTTCCTTTGATTTCTTTTATTTTCAACTGTTTGGATGTTGGGTTACAGATTGATGGATAAAAACCAGAGGCGTGATGGAAGGATGGTTAGTGGATGAAAGACACAACCCGAACTCACGCTCCCGAGGCACCCTGGAAATTTATGCAGTCGAAGAAAAACTATTGTTGGACACAGTGGGATGAAAACTGAAGTGAGATAGAAGTATGGTACACCTGAACCAAAAAGAAGCTACATTACACAGAGAGTGCTTTGGAACCTGCAAGTTTACCCACATGGTGAGATCACAAAAAAGCCAAATACTAAGAGATCATCATGAGAGTTAATCCAGGTATGACTCTATCGCTCTGGTTTTGCGTACGTTCTACTGACAGAGCACTGCATTATGACACACATTGAGGCACATTTTTGTTGTTTAACCTTGAGCCTTTCCAGCCACCCTTGTACGTTTTATCCGTTGCGAACCCCTTTGAGCCTTTAACCATTTTGTTTGTTTGTAAACCGCTTATGTTACCCTATGGCCAGAAAAGAAAAAAAAAAATATAATAATCTCTTCTACCCTTGCTCGGCATAAATGTTGTGGATTTTGGAAACTGTGTGAATTCTAAGTTTGGGATGGTAAATCTAATACAATAGGGACAAGTGTGCGAAAAATCGTTACAAGAAAAGAGAAAAGAAAAATTGGAGGCTCTTTGAATGCTCCGGAAAAAGAAAAAAAAAAGAGAAAAGAAAAATAGAACTCTTCAAAACGCACTTGTCCCAATTAAACGACTTGATTACATTTGAAATACTCAATCAGTTGAGTAAAGTTAAATAGTCGATGTCGAACCCCTGTATATCAAAATAAGCACAGGTACAAGAAACATAACAGGAGTGCCAAGCCCAAAAACCCCTTGTGTATCCGTTTGTTGTTTATCCCACCTGTCCTAAGCCCCGTTACAACCCTAAGTCCTCCAAAAGTGTGTGAATTATGTTTGTGCAATAGAAGTAGAATTTATTCAAAAACTAAGAGTCGATATTGCATATACTGAGTCTTTAGTGCTAACCCTGAGAGATTGTGTGAGATGTATGAAAAGCTTGCAGGTAAAGAGGTGCTGGACTGTGAGGTGTAGCGGATAGTTCGGATCGGGTGGCCAACGTCTTGACCATGAAGGTAGGAAACTCGGTGCGAATAACATCGGCTGTATAGTGGTGAAAAGGAATTTTGGGGTGACCTCTGTTTGTTGTCTCTTGCATCACTTGAGGACAAGCAATGAGATAAGTTTGGGGTTGTGATCGGTCACCATTTTACTTGATTTTCATCATGTTCTCGGCCAAAATTCATCAATGTGGTAACCTTTTATTTTGAGTTTTAGTGTTTGAATTTTAAGTATTTCATAGTTGAGTAAGTTTTATGCTTATTTTGCTTTTGGTGTTAATTTAAGTTTTTAGATGCGTTTGATGTCGTTTCCATGGTATTGTGCATGTTTCAGAAGTAGTTGAAGAGTCGGAAGTGCCAAGGCAACAATGGAAGAGTGAAAGAAAAAGAAATAAAATATAGAAGGAAATTCCTGGAGCCAAACACGGCCCGTGTCTCCTGGCACGGCCCGTGCTGCAAAAAGACCTTCTTCCCATACAAAAACCAGGGGGCTGACACGGCCGACCGTGTTGCTTGGCACGGCCCGTGTCAGCAAGTCTAAAGGAAAATCAAAAATAAAATAATTGAAGAGCCAACACGGCCGGCCGTGTTGCTTGGCACGACCTGATTTTCTATTTTCACTCATGAAGTGATCCCGAAGGGCAATTTTGACTTTTTGACTTGGCTGTAATGTGTACTACACTATTTAGACCTAATGGAAAGACAAAGAGGAGGACGGAAACAAAGAGAACGAGAGAATCAAGATTTTTGGAGAACGAAGATCATCAAGCGCGGAAGCAATTGAAGATCAAAGCTATCTAATCTCTTGTAATGTCTAATCTTATATTTGTACCTTCTTTGAATACTATAATGAGCTAAACCCCCCAATGCTAGGGGGGTGTCCCTGAATTGCTTTTGTAATGAACCTTTTTCCTACAATGTTATGAATGTCTATGTTTTTATGAAATCAATTTGTTATATCACGAGTGTATTGCTTGCCGTATTGGAAAATTAGGTATTGATTTGGAGGTAAAGGAGGTCTGACAAATCCCTTTATCACTATGTGTATAACAACATCGCTAATTTCTCTTAGGAATGAGGATCTAATAGTGATGATGGGAAATTCTTGATATTCATACATGGGATTAATATTCTTTTGAATGGCTAAGGAATTGGGATTTAAAATTGAATGTTAATGGTTTCTGGCTAAGGAATTAGGGGAAACTACTCTTGAGAACCATATTGAATCATTCGAACATAGATATCATAAAATAAGGATTAAGTTTATTTCAGAGCAATTCATACACCCTTGATCTAGCATGTTTAACTTTTCTGCATTCAAAAATTTCTATTTTGCCTTTATATTTTACAAAGCAAATTCACTCTTCACTTACCAACCCAAGGTTATTTTGTTTAATTGAATCATTATCAACACTGATAGTTCCTACGCAGTCCTCGAGATCGATACTCAGGATAATTCCTTTTATTACTACATCGGTAAAATAGTACACTTGCTATTTTCCCGATCAATCGTGCCCTCCTAACAAATATGATTGGGAATGGTTAGGGCAAGTTGTGAATGTTTTGTGAATGTTAAAGTGGTGGAATTATGGAAGGTGTGGCCTACGTCAGTTTTATCAGGGGCCCACGATGGGTGCCACTATACTTACTAAGAAGTACAAATACGTGGAACCCCTATGCTGGTAGGGGTGGTGACCAAAGGCTTTAAGTATTTTATGTGGTTTAGGGAAAGCTTACGATGGTGAGAGACCTTGTTTTGGGGGTGATTTTAGTGAGGTGAGAGCAAACTCACATGGAGTGAGAAGCTCTGTATTTCGGGATATAAATTTTCTTCATATATCATAATGTCCCTCATAAACCCCAAGGTTGAGATATTTATTGGGGGCCTATATGCCTAGATTCAAGAATCCTAAGAAGTAGTAACCGCTCCACTTTGATTGGAATCCTATTGACTGCCTAATCCTTAGGGGATCGTGATCTTGACTTCCTCCGCACATGGCTACGGACTGCGAACACGCCACCACCCTCATGTCCCTTTAGGGCGAGCTACTTACTAAATGAGGGTTATACACATGCGTCGTATTCTGGGGCGAGAGTCTAACGAGGTTTCCACTATGTCGCTACTATTTTTCCTTTTATTTTCCTAAGTTTTTCCTTTGGCCGAGGTTGATTTGGTATATGCTTTTGACCAATTTAGTTCAATTCTTGCGTAATTTATGTTGGAGTTGAACTCAATTATTATAATGTTAAAAAAAGAGGTATTGTGTTAAAAGGGAAAAATCTAGTTTTTGTTTTGTGAATATTATAGATGTATAACTGTCATTATATATAAACAAAAGACCGCGATTTTATTCAATGAATATTATGGCCGTTTTTGCGGTGTGAAATTGCCATTTTATACTTAACAACAGTCAACTTTATGGTGTTTTTTAAAATAAAAAAAAGGACATTTCCGTTGATTATGGTGGTTTCTCTTTTTAACCGTCATAATTCCATTATTTTTTGTTGTTATAAATTTAATTCTTTTCTTACACGGAGAAGGACCAATTTGAAGAAGATTGATTTGGATGAGCGTAGATCAATTTTATTACCTTGAGACAATACTTATAATTATAATTTATAAGTTCATCTATTTTTACAAATTATGTAAACATAGTGACCACTACTAGTATGTTGTGGCATTTGAGATCATGGCATCTATCAAGTAATGGAATGAGATGTATGAGTTAAAGATGTAGTTACATTCCTATTTTAGAGCATTTATTTGTGATGTATGACATATGGAAATATATAAGAAGTTTCATTTGGCAAATTTACCGAGAAAACCCACATTTTCGAAGAAATTCCCAAAATAACCCACTTTTCAGGAAAATTCCCAATCTACCCCACTTTTAGGAGGAGGCGCCAATTGGATTGGCGACCCCTCTTTAAAATTACAAGGAGGCGCCAATTGGATTGGCTAGGGCACCTGCCCTAGCCAATCCAATTGGCGCCTATGTGTATTTTTTAAGAGGAGGCGCCAATCCAATTGGCGACTCCCTTAAAAAAGCCTCAAATGAAAAAACCTCTAACATGAAAGTTGTAGATCTTTTCAAGACAATGAATTTGGATATAAATTTTGCATCATTTGGATTTTTTATGAGAATGTTATCGGCAGTTGAAGTTGGACTTCTGAGTTTTTCAACTGTAATCTGACCTATAATGTCTTGCATTATTTCATGTGTTTCTTTTAGAGTTATGAAATTTTGTCCAACATAACATTTGAAGTAGACATCTTAAATTTTCCAATGCACTTGGTCCCACCTCAAAATAATTAAAAATGAGTGAGTTAGGTCCCTGCGAAGTTGACCCAAAACTAGGGTTTCTGTCAAAATGACCTATAATGTTTTGAAATGAATGATGAGCTTCCAAGTTTCAAATGTATTTTTGATGAACATGAAAGTTGTTCCTATGGCGACTGTTGTTAAAACTTGAATGGAGGCGCCAATTGGATTGGCTAGGGCAGGTGCCTTAGCCAATCCAATTGGCACCTATGTGTAGGTTTTAAAAGGAGGCGCCAACTCAATTGGCGAGTCCCTCATAAAATGCCTTTTTTGTCTTATAAATAGATGCTTTGTGTGACCTATTGTTCCACAACTCATATAATCATTTGGCTATCATGTTTGGTGTTCGTCGCCGATACGGTAAGGTGATTTATGCGAGAGACAAACCTCAATTGCTGATGTTGTTTTGGAACATCACCACGTTAGATCAACTGAAGAGGGAGCTGGTTCGATGGTTAGACGGGAAAATACCAGAAGGGGAAAAAATCAGAAGTATTGAGAGACTTGACAGTATCTTCGGTTGGGTGCGAATGAAGACTGATAAGGATGCTAGGGAAATGATGTTCGGTCGAGACGACATTAATTTGATTGTTGTAATCAGTTAGAATTATTTATGTTTTTAGATGTTTTGTACTGTTGTTTGTTATGAAACTCGTTGTAACAAGAACTTAATGATATATAATGATTGATTGTTACAGAAATACAATGTTACAAAAAGCTTAAGATCTAGATAAAATGTTACAAAAATCTTAAGATCTAGATGATGCTCCTTGATTGGGACAGTTGTTTTTGTTGTGTCCTGGTTGACGACAGATACTACATAATCTTATCATTTTATCTGTGGAATCCATCTCTGTTCTGATACGTGTGCTGTTTGGCCTTCCTTTCTTCTTTCTACGCATCTCTTCATTGTGCCAAACAATATCTCCTTCATATGGAGGCCAGTAATCCTCCATTGGTAGTACTGAAAAGCTTTGACTATATACATTCATGATGGTGCTGGCCTTGTACACATCAGATAAATGGGTGTAAGCGTCTTGACGAGTATAAGCGCATGCTGCAATGACATGGGAGCAAGGTATGCGGAAGGCCTGAAATTTTCCATAATCGCACCAACTTCTGTGTAGTCTAACATCGTAGGCTAAATTTGGTCTCCCCTCGTTGTTGCCCATTGTTTCCTGGACGCTGAAATTTTGTCTATGACGGTCAAACACTGTTACAGCGTGTGTCGTAGCTTTGATGCTCTCCTCTTTCATGACCTTCATGCAACACTCACTGAATACTTGTCCGGACGTTAACACTGCACTCCATCTTTCACCTCTGGTTGCAAACATAGAAGCCAACCTATAATAGGTTGATCTTACCAAGGCAGTTATCGGCAGATTTCGAATCCCTTTGAAAACCCCGTTCATGCATTCCACAATGTTTGTTGTCATGTGGCCCCATCGACAACCACCGTCAAATGCTCTTGTCCACTGCTCTACTGGGATGTTATTTATCCATCTCCCCGCGTCTTCATTAGACAGTCGAATCTCATCACGATAATATTGAAATGACGGTTGAGTTAAAGCATACCCAGCATTCACCACCTTCTTGCGAAGATTCTTATCTTTTATAGCACGCATGAAGTTTTGTGCAATGTGTCTGATATAGTAGACATGTGTAGAAGGAGGATCATGCCATCCGTTGTCATGGTTGTTGTAGGCACTTTCAATGGCAGCATGTCTATCTGAAATCAAACATAGATTGGCTTGTGGAGCGACATGCGTTCTGAGATGTCGAAGAAAGAAACCCCATCCACCAGCCGTTTCACCTTCAACAAGAGCAAAGGCAATGGGAAATACATTGTTGTTACCGTCTTGTGCAACTGCCATGAGCAAAGTACCCTTGTATTTTCCGTATAACCAGGTGCCATCAATTTGCAGGAGAGGTTTGCAGAAAGCGAAACCTTTGATGCACGGGTCAAATGCCCAAAAGAGACGGTGAAATATTCTATTACCTGTAGCACAGGTTCCGTCTGGCATCATTGCTGGCACTGTCTCCAGAATTGCCACAGTTCCTGGGACATAAGTTTTTAGTGCCCATAAAAACCGTGGTAATTCCTTGAATGAGTCCTCCCAGTTGCCGAAAACCTGTTCAACAGCCTTTGTCCTCGCAATCCATGCTTTCTTGTAAAATGGAGTATAATTATATGTTGTTCGGATATGGGATATAATTATACTCACCTTCACTGATGGGTCTTTATTTACCAATGGCAGAATGTCTTGACATATCAAAGCTGTGCTCAGTTTACGGCGATCTTGTTCAACGTTAGTTGCAACGCAACTGTGTGGTGGGTCTATTGAAGCGATCTCCCAAGAGTCATTTTTCTTCTTGTAAGATGCAGCCAAACGAAACTTACAAAGCATGTTACGACATTCAATAACATACCTTCTAGAATCAGTGCGTTTCACTGTAAAGTCAGCAAAGTTGTTCATGTGGTATTTTTTTATTGCCAAGACACATTCTTCTTTGGTACGAAACATGTCTCCCACCTTTAATTCGCCTACTGGTCTCGGATACGGATTATAGAAGACACTGTTGGACGTTTCATCGTCGTGAAGATCCATATTTGTCATATGTTGAGGAGGATTATAGGCATGACTAGGAGGTATTGGTGGTGGTTGAGCCTCATCTTCATCGTCGTTGTTCAGGATGTGATCAACCTGTATCTCAGTCTCATCTTCTTCTTCATCAACAACGTTGACCTCTACTTCTGCTTCTGGGTTGAGTTCATCTGACCATTGTGCATCATCTGCAGCATCTTCACCAGCGGGATCCTGATCGGTTAGTTGAGACTGTTGAGACTGTATACATGGTTGTAGAGTAATGTACAACTCGATACAATCCATGCCTGAATGTTCATGACTAAGGAACATGTTTTCAACATCTTCATCGTCTCGTATCTTAAGGGGGAAAAACTTGCATTGACCATTCTCAAAAAATATAGGATTTTGATATGTCATCATTGACACAATACCTGATGCTATAAAGGATTGTATTCTTTTTTTGAAATGCAAAAAGGTTGCATTTCTCTTCATCGTGACTCTAATGGTATCAGTGTTTCTAAAACAAAAACCATGAAGCTCAGACTCAAAAGTTTCACCGTTGCAGTGAACGTTGATACTGTATAATGATGAAGATGACATTTTGGAGATGAAAACTATTTTGCAAGTGCAGATGAATATGAGTGAGGTGTCTTGGATGTTGATAGTAAGACACTTAAATAGATGGTATCAGTGTCTCACATGCTAGCTAGTTCTGAGATGATGTGTCGGACATTGAAGCTACTCTGAGATAATGTGTCAAGCATGCAAGTCATTTCTGAGATGAGGTGTCTGTCATGCAATACAGTGTGAGTTGATGTGTCAAGCATGCTAGCTAGTTATGAGTTGATGTGTCTGTCATGCAAGACAGTGTGAGTTGATGTGTCAAGCATGCTAGCTAGTCAAGACAGAAGTGAGTCTTCAGCATGCAGGATACTAGAGAGCCACGTGTCTGCGATGATGTGTCAATCCTGCAAGACAGTGTGAGTTGATGTGTCAACCAGGCAAGCTATCAAGAAGTTAGTCATCAGCATGCAGGAGACAAGACAGACACGTGTCGGACACCTAAGATGGTCAGAGATGATGTGTCAATCATGCAAGCCATCCATAAGTGAGTTGTTCAGCATGCAGGAGACAACAATGGCACGTGTCAGACATGCAGAAGGTGGCGCCAATTGGTTTGGCGCCTACACTTAAGGCTTGTACATGGTCGCCAATTTGAATGGCGCCCCCATGGAGTCAGTCCTCGAAACCAAGCATTCAGAACTAGCCTTGCATGCATGTACCCTATGGTGTCGCCAATTTGAATGGTGCCCCCTCTTTATTATTGTACATGGTCGCCAAATGAGGTGGAGACACCATGCAAACACAATTTTTTATGCTCTCCTCCATTTGCCTATAAATTCATCCACTCCTTCAACAATTCTTCCACACCAACATTCTCACTACTTCATCTACATTACTTCTTTTACAATTTCATCTTCAACAAAATCTTCCAATTTCATCTACACCAACTCCCCAACAATATGTCTTTACTCACAATGAGCGAAGCACACAGAGGAACAGTTGCAAACATCGCAACATACGTAAGTTTTTTCTTATACTAGTTTTTTATGTTTCATCTCCACCAACCCCATTTTATTTTGAAATACCAACTTAATCAAGTGTTATATTATTTCTATTATAGGATGTATCAAGGTTTCGAACTCGAGTCCACGAATTTGTCCCAATGGACCCGATGATTCAACCTTATGTTGAACTTGCCGGTTTTGGTCACATTAGCAAGATTATGTCTTGGTCTATAGATAACAAGTTCATTCTAGCCTTATGCGAAAGATGGAGGCCAGAGACACACACATTTTGGTTTCCAACCGATGAGTGTACCGTGACGTTAGAAGACGTCTACATGCTTTTAGGACTACGAATTGAAGGCAAAGCTGTTAATGGTAAGACCAACTATGCAAATTCAATTTGCATGGAGCTTTTAAACACTGATTTGTTAGATGATAATGCTAGAGGTCAAGGTATACTACTCTCACGCCTAAAGTCATATTATAATAGTTTTTATTTAGATGAGCATTCTATCGAAGATGCTCGAATCATCAAAACTAGGTGTTACATTATGTTGTTACTAGGATCCTTTTTATTTCCCGAAGGTAGTGGTTCTAGCATGCATATTATGTACTTACCTTTACTTAGACATATAGATAGAATAGGTAGTTATAGTTGGGGATCCGCATGTCTAGCCTATCTTTATAGTTCGTTGTGTAAAAACTCCCACAAAGACACATCTACGTTTTCTGGATGTGCTGTTTTACTACAAGCATGGGGATGGTCAAGACTACTGTCTCTAGCACCGGTCAATAACAACCCCTTCACTTTTCCATATGCAAAAAAGTAAGTTGTTTAAATTGCTATATCTTTACTTCCTTCCTTACAGTTTAGTACCCATAACTAATTTATTTTAACTTTTTGGTGTAGATGGTCGGCACGCGGTATGAATTACAACAGATGTCCGAGACACTGTATTACTCAGTATCGCAACCTGTTGGATCACCTTCGACCAACAGACGTAAGCAAAATGACTTCATTAACTCGTCATATTATGTTGACTTTTTTTACATTCATTTAAATCCTATAGTCTTTAACATTTCAGTTCATTTGGCGTCCATACCTTAATATGGATCATGAGCATCAGATCAACCCTGAAGACACAGCCGTATGGACAACATGCACACCGATAATACGGTTCACAACAGTGGAGATGCACAACACCGATCGTGTGAATCTGCAGTTCGGTATGGTCCAGAATATCCCAGACCCCCCAGCTAGCCTAGGATAATGGCATATGCGTAAAGTGAACGACCAATGGAACTACAACCCTTGGCAACAATTTGCAAGATCAGAGTGTCGCAAGTGGAAGCACCGTCATGACCATGTCTTAACTGACGCAGTCATGCCAAATGAGGTAAAACCAAGTCGTACTTATATGGCTTGGTATAGATCGGTTGGATTTCAATTCATCGCCGATGATATGTACCTCTACGACCCACGCCAGACAAGTTACACACAAGAAGGATCAACATCTAACCCCCAACAACAATCTCAGCCCGGTTACTCACAACCACTTATCCGTCAAACTTTCCGTTCCACAAACACACAAACATACAACCAAAACATGCCATTCACCCAACCCCAATACCAAGAACATCCCCCATACCACCATCAACAAATGGACCATCAACCTTCGACCGAACATCGCTTCGCACCCACACCATCACCCTACCAAAGTCGCCTTAGCCAAAACACTAACCGCCCCTCCTCCTACCGTAGCCAAGAACCCCAAACATCACAATACCAAAACATCCCACAACCATACCCTTTCCAAACACCCCAACAACCTTTCCAACCGTTCCTAGACCCATCATTCACACCCATGTCTCCCTTCAACCGTCCCGGTCGCCCATCCATGAGTCAACCACACCCCAACTTCTCTGGCATGGGTCATGAGCTCAGTTACACCGGTACACCATCATTGAATACAGAAGACTATGTTGAGTTGGCTGAATACCTCAACGGATCTTCTCCTGTAGGAGGTAATGACGCTCCTGGACCATCAGATGAACAAACACCGGTGCAGAATCGTCAACGTGGGTTAGGGCCAAGGGTTAGGGTAGCTAGGGGATGTGGGACCGGAGGTCGGTTAGGTGATCCCGGTCATCACCATTAGGATTCTTTGTGTAAAATCCAAATTTTATTAATATCAATTCGTATTATGTCAAATTTATCTTTGTGTAAACTCCAAACATTAGGTTTCTTTCATAATTCTAAAATAAACACATATCATAATACAAAACATTATAGGTCAGAAACCCTAATTCAAGGGCTTGTTATTGTTATGTTGAAGGGCTTGAATTTGGTCCCTTTTGGCAAAATTCACATACACATGTTTTGACAGAAACCCTAATTTTGGGTCAAGTTCGCAAGGACCTACCTCACTCATTTTTAATTATTTTGAGGTGGGACCAAGTGCATTGGAAAATTTAAGATGTCTACTTCACTTGTTAAGTTGGACAAAAATTCATAACTCTAACACAAACACATGCAATAATACAAAACATTATAGGTCAGATAACAGTTAAAATGTCAAAGAGTCCAAGTTCAGGTGCCCATACCTTTCTCATAAACATTGCAAATGATGCAAAACTTTAGTCTAAATTCATTATCTTGAAAAGATCTACAACTTTTATGTTGAAGGTTTTATCATTTGAGGCTTTTATCATTCAATCTAAAGGGCTTGAAGTTGGTCCCTTTTGGCAAAATTCACATACACTTGTTTTGACATAAACCCTAATTTTGGGTCAAGTTCGCAAAGACCTAACTCACTCATTTTTAATTATTTTGAGGTGGGACCAAGTGCATTGGAAAATTTAAGATGTCTAATTCAAATGTTATGTTGGACAAAAATTCATATTCCTAAAAGAATACAAAACATTATCGGTCAGATAACAGTTCGAAAACTCAGATGTCCAACTTCAACTATCCATAACTTTCTCATAAAAAATCCAAGTGATGCAAAATTTATATCCAAATTCATTGTCTTGAAAAGATCTACAACTTTCATGTTGGAAGTTTTTTCATTTGAGGCTTTTTTAAGGGAGGCGCCAATTGGATTGGCGCCCCTCTTAAAAATTACATATAGGCGCCAATTGGATTGGCTAGGGCAGGTGCCCTAGCCAATCCAATTGGCGCCTCCTTGCAATTTTTAAGAGGGGTCGCCAATCCAATTGGCGCCTCCTCCTAAAAGTGGGGTAGATTGGGAATTTTTTTGAAAACTGGGTTATTTTGGGAATTTCTTCGAAAAAGTGGGTTATCTCGGTAAATTTGCCGTTTCATTTTCCTCTAAGTAGTTAAAATGCAAAGAACTTTTTGATTTGACACATTTGGATATTTGGGGACCCTTTTCTACTACTTCAGTGCATGGATTTAATGCATGGATTTAAGTATTTTTTTTACTATTAGTAGAAACTTGTAGGTAGTTTTAATTAAAGCTATGTCAGAAGTTCCAAATTATGTCAATTTTTCTTTTGAACTAGATGAATACTCAATTGAACTCGATGAATACTCAATTTGATAGAAGAAAAATGATATTCTTACGCTATTTTCTACGTCTACACCGTATTCTACTGTTCATTGGTACGCTGAACGGTAAAATATTATAATAATATATTACTTTAAAAAAAATATTATTTTTTAATATTATTTTTAATATCTGAATGTTTATTAATCAATTTTATAATTTTTTTAAGTAACTTCATAACTTGTATTAACCAATTTATGTAGCTATTCAAAATTATTTTTAGTGTCTGGACGTTCATTAATCAATTTTATAATTTCATTAGCCAACTTTTTACTTTTCATTAACCAATTTTGATTTATCATTGAAAAATATTTTTAATATCTGAACGTTTATTAATCAACTTCGTCACTTCATTAACTAATTTTTTTACATTTAATTAACTAATATTTTTCACTATTTTAAATCACTGTTTATAGACACTATTCACGTGTACTATTCATATACTGTTTAAAATACTGTTCATAAAAATATTATTTTATTTTTAAAATACCCTATTTACCGTATAAATAAGGTGAATATTATATACGATATAAGTATTTGGTGTAGGAAGTGGCGTAGGAATAACAATGTTGTCAATAGAAATCTTAAATTAATTAAAAGTGACAATGGAAAAGGTTTATTTAATTTATTTTATCAATAGAACTCCTGCTACAGTTCTTAAGAATAAATCTCCTTATGAAGTATTACATGGAGTCATGCGTGATTTGATTACTCTTATAAATTTTAGATGTTTGTGTTATGATATTACATAAATCTTGACCTTCATTCTATAAGCATAATTGTTTCTATGAATATATTTTATGATTTTGAATTCCCTTATAATGTCAAAGAAACAAATGTTGAACCACTTATTCATTATTAACCTAGTTAATTCCAAATGTCTGATCATGTTCGTGCACCTCAAAATGTCAACCGCCTTGAGACTTATTACCAACATTAACTAATATCAACCAACCATGACCTGTCTACAGTGTTACCACAAACTAACCTTGTACCTCAAAGAACCTCAACAACACATATCCCTACCTAAATAATTATGTATATCATTCGACTATTTCCACTTCATAATTTATCACCTCATACGTAAACTACATTCATTTTTCCCTAGTTCACCTTAAAAATGCCTTATCCACCCCTAAGATATTGAACCTAGTAAATCTAACAAATTCACTTGTACAAATTATATATTTTAGGATAAATCTTTCACGACAAAGGATATGTTCTCGGAGCGTCATATTTAAAATAATTTTATATATATATATATATATATATATATATATATATATATATATATATATAATATATATATATATATATATATATATATATATATATATATATATATATATATATATATATATATATATATATATATATATATATATATATATATATATATATATATATATAAAATCTATACATTTGGTTTTCTCAAAATCGATGAGATATAACTATCAAAGACCTCGCTTCGAATCTCAGATATTGTATTTTATGTTTTTTTTAATGCTTAGGATCACTATTTATCAATGGATGTCTTTCTCTTTTTCTTTATTTATTTATTTTAAATTATAAAGTTAATATTTTGATATGTCTTTTTTTCTTTTCTTTTTTAAATTTGTATTATCCCTCGGTTTACATGGTCCAATCGAGGAGTAATATCTTTATCATCAATATTTTTGAATTAAGATTTTCTAATGCCATTTTTATTTTTTATTTCATATTATTTTAATTTATTAATTAATCTACTCCTCCTCGATTGTCTAAAAAAAAGGACGTGGTAATTCTTTTACATGAATTATCATAATATGTTATTTTTCTATTTTTTAAAACTAATATATTCCCTCGATTTTGCCTAAAACGGGCGTGTGTATTCTTTTGCATGAATACTTCACAGAATTAGACTCTAACTTTTCATTTATCTATCAACACTCCTCGTTTCATCGTCATTCTCTTAACAAAAACCCTAAGCGATTTTCATCAAAACTCAGATTTCATCATCTTTTTTCAACATTAACTCTTCCAGCCTTACTCGTTGAAGCTTCTTCATCACGTTTGAGGTACGTAACTCACCACTGAGATGTTGTTTATCACTGATATGGTGTTAGTTTTAGAAATGTTCATAGAAATCGTGTTAGTTTTAGTAATGCCCATAAAAATGGTAACACTACTTAAATGTGAAATTATGTTTTTAAGGGGACATATATTGGACCAGTTGTTCAAGTCAAGGTGTTCAACATCTTAAACCAGAATTGACAGATTAATAATAATAAAAATATGATAAATAATAAAACGATAAAAGAATACAAAGAATTGTTAACTCAGTTCAGTTCAAACAATACCTACGTCTGGGGACTTCCAACCCAATAAAAGAAATCCATTCTTCAATAGAATTAGTACAAAGTGTCTTAGATTAACAACCTCATGTTCAATGCTCATCTTCTTAATTTTATCTATGTATTTTTATTCAGGACTCCCCTTAAATATGAGAACCTCTCTCGCTTTCTCTCAATATGAGAATCTCAAGTGATCACTGTTAGAACAAGATTTGTTCAAGCTTCTAAAAGGTTTTGATGATAACAAAGTATTTAGAGAACGATATGGTTTACTAATGATTATTCTAGTGTGCAGAATCAAAAGACATTAAGCTTGATATTAATCAAGTTAATCACTAAGAAGAACAATTAAAGGGGAGCAAAGTTATTCTGAATCTGAAGTATCAGAACCAAGTTTCCCGACTTTGATGAGTCTATCAAAGTCTTCCTGATGTTGAACCTGAGCTTATCATGGAAACCAAAGATCAACAAGATCTAAAGATTGGAATCTTTTAAAATAAGTAGTCACTATTACAAGGAATGACCCTGCAACTTCTAAAAGCATTTTACCAACACTTCCGAAGGATCTACTTCAAAGGAATTTGTCTACATAAAGTCATTAACTCTACAAGTGTTTATCTAGACTAGTTCTGATCAAGACTCTGATGAAGACAAGCTCATAACCTGTGAACTCTAGACTCTTAAGTCTCACTCCAACCAGGCTCTGAAGACATACTTCAACTTCTGATCAAGTTTTAACTAATTCTATAAAAAAAGCCTTTGAATCAATAAGTTAAGTATAAAGATGGTAGCGACTCTGGACAAGCTTCAACAAACGCCTACAAGAAGATTTTTAAGTCTGAAGTTATCCATAAAATATCATGTGACAATGCTACAAAACTTTATGTCTAATCAACATAGAGCTATGTTATCAGGATCTTATCTCTCCAACTGCTTTGAACTCTACTTTTTTCTCCCAACGTCTTTATGCTAGTTAAGTTAAGCCTCACTATATTTTCCAATGCCTAAAGACCTTCGACGGCTACTTGTACCATGATAGCTTCAATAATTATCTATATTATGGTAGTTTCAATCTTAAACAGATCTATTCCAGCATCTATTTATAGATGTAGATTGAAAATATTCAAGTGAGTTCTAAACTTATGAAGTTCATGGAACAATCTCTCTGATCTGAACCTCTATCTTTCAAGAGAATGAACGTGAGTTGAATATTTCGTGACTGGGTTCACATGGATGTGATACCAGTTCACTGAAATAAGTTGAGAGGAACACACTTCAAAATATTTATATAACCAAAAAGGTTAAGTGTGTGAGAGTAGGGATGAAACATATTCACATACATTCTAAAGATATAATATGTGAATATATTCATCAAAACAGAAAGGCACAACAAGAAGAAAAATGTTCAAGGAGAGAAGAAGAATGACCACTTCATTCTTCCACGCTCATGAGCAAACCACTTACATATGCTTAAGAATGTAAGCCTTCGTGTATTTTCTTACCCAAGAAGCACTCACATGAACACAAGGTTATGCTAGACTCTTATGGTTAAGAGAATCTGAAGACTCTAGTTGTTGTGCTCAAAGTAAGTCTCTTGCTGGGTGCTTGAGCATTAAAGTCCTAATCTGATTAGTTAGGAAACAAGTCTCTTTCTATATGATTGGGCAAAATTCCTTAACATGAGCTTAAGGTGGAAAGTTATGAACATGTGTTTAGGTAAGGAAGTCTCGAGTTGGGTGCTTGAGCATTGAAGTGTCATACTTGTGGGCAGAGCAGGAAGTCTCGGTTTGGGTGACTGAGCAAGAAGTCCTTAACATAAGCTTAGGGCAATGAAGTCCTGAATGGGTACTTTGGGCAAGGAAGTATCGATCTAGGTGATTGAATAATAAGTATTTAATAAGTAGTTTAGGAAAGGAAGTCTCATGCTTGAGAGTTTGAGCATAAGTCTTTTTCCGTGGGATTGAGCATGAAATCTCGAGCTGTTGGCTTAAGCAATTGTAATCAGTCTGATTATAGTTAAAAGCTCTTGTGCTACAAGGGTATTAGACTACTCTTGGTTTGAGAGGAACCATGATATATTGTTTGTCTATTTATTTACTTCTACAATTATATCCCATTTTGCAAACAAACTTTGAATAAATAATTAGTTCTGATTCAGCATCTTACTCATATCAGAATCTGAGCATGAAACCTTAGGTTCTGAAACAGAGTTGAAGAATAAAGAAGTAAACTTCTCACTTCTGATACTTACTTTGGTATCAGAATCTAATTATGGTTTAGAATCTGATGTTCCAGAATCAGAATTATCATACCCCAAAATTTACCCTACCTTCATATCTTCTATATAACCATAATGCATAAGCATACATTCATCATCTTATCACCTCATTTGCATTTACACTTATAACAATAAAGCATAAACTCAAAGAATGATGTTCATATATGAGAACCACCAAGACCTCTTGATCATGTTGGGATGGGCCCAATCAATCCTAAACCCTAATTGTTATCTTCCAGTATTCTTTTACCTTGTGGGACTACACAAGTCACTCCACTCACCTCTAAAACCCTAATTTGGTTTGCGTGCCTTAATTGAAAGCCTTACTTGCTCATTTGGTCATCCATGGACCTCAACCTTAGTCCTTTGATCGTTTGTGGCTTGTACAAGTCATCATTTAACTTTATGCCTTGGCCTTACCCTTGAGGAACCCTAATATCTAAATATTGGTTATGCGTCAACCTTGTGAAGCTATTTTAAGACATCTCATGCTCTTAAACCCTAGTTTGTATGACCTTGGGGTTGTATAACCTTATTTGATCCAAGAAACATTAATTGTGTCCCTTTGCTTCTATGCTTGGCCTTCTCACTTGATCACCTCATCCTCAATTGGTCATTTCATCATTCATTATTCCATCTACATCCAATTCAAGTTCATTTCATCCACTTCATTCATCCATAATACAAGTAAAAGTTTGTGGTTTGAACCTTTGAATCATCAACCCAAAATCATTGGTTTCATCCATAAGCATAGCCCATAATCATCCCACAAAGCATCAAGGCTTGCTTTCTATCAAGGTTTTATCATTTGAGCTTCAAACAATCATCATTGTGCCTTGGAATTCAAGAAATTTCAAAATTCTCATTCTAGGGCATGTTGGTTGGTCAAGTTTTGCTAAGTTTGGCCTATCATTTGGTCCAAACCCCATAACTTTTTCATCTTTTAACCTTTTAAGGATCTACTTAGAGCCAAATGTCCTAAATTAACCCCTTTTCAACTTTGTTTCAAGGCCCAACACCTAATTCAATGATTAAGGACATCAAAATGTGGATTGGCCAAGCTGGTAAAGTTGTATAGTCAGGCCTAAAATCATGCTTATGACCACCACTTTGAACCATTGGCATTTCCACATCACAACTCCTTTTGACCTAGTTCTTTTTGAAACTTGTTAAGAGTATGTCAAGGTTTAATTGGCCTAATTTTTACTCAAAACGCACGAGCCAATTTCAATTGGCCCAAGTGCAAAGTTGAGGTTACACCATGCGACACATAGCTAGACTAGTTCAGCCAAACACGTGCCAATTCATGCACCAAGCCTTTAACCCATATTGTTTCACTCCCAGTTGAAAATTGAACATGCTTCAAACACTTATAAATAAGACTTGGAAGCCAAATAAGAGTATAAGGATAGCACATGAGCAAGCCAAAGCCGAAGCCAAAAGGCAATATTTCCCAAAATGGATACAATCCAAAACCACCTCAGCACATGTTGGGACCACCGTTATCTCACCTAAAGCATGCCATCTGCAGATCAAATTGGTGAGAAGAGAATTTCAGGCCAAAGGGAGTTAACACTTAGCCAACAAGTTTGGCTTTTTTCCATTTTTCGAGCTCATGTTATTTTTGAGATTTCAACCCTAAAACTCCAAGAAAACCATTCCATCACCTTCCCTATAAATAGAGGATTGTGCTCCACTCATTTCTCAAGATTCCAATCCATAAAAACCCTAATAAGATTACTCTCCACCTCCTTCAAAAATAGAGCTATCGAGATTGATTTTTGAGCCATTTCCAGCACAACAAAATCATATAAACACCTTCACCAACATCCCTGAAGCTAACTGGAACCTTGGTAGTGTTTGAAGCAACCTCACCTGAGCTATTCAAGTCCATCGAAACCACCAACTGAAACTGATTCTGACCTGGTAGTTAACACTTTCATTTCCATCCAAATAAGTTACCATTCCCCTTCTTATGATCCACTGAAGCTAAGCCTTATGGTTTGAGCTTCATTCATTGAGTATACACCATTTTATTTTATTTATAGGTTTAAGATAAAGTTTGCGTTTATGTGAAATATGCCATACTCATAGCTAATCAATGACTCGTTGTAAGACCCCAATTTTGACCCTAAGATCCCTCATGCAATTTCATCATAAGCATTAGCATAGAGATTATACCTTGGCATTCTCCTTACCCCTCATTCATTGGGTTTATTTTGGGAGAGATCGCCAAGCACTTTGTGATTTTATCATACTTGTATAGTATCATTTTACTAACCAAAATACCAAAAATATGTCTTTGCATTTGCCTAAATCTTTTGTAGGTAGGGCATGATCTCCATTAATCTATCAAGTTCATATCTAGGGTTTAAGACCCTCATAACAAAGAGCACAACCATGAATTGATCCAAGAATGGGTATGAGCATCGTATATTATTTCCATTGATTCTTACATGTTATACTGATCAAGTTTTCTTCAAGATTTTGAGGGTGATTTGCCTTGGAAACCCTAGTTTGATTGGGTATCTTGAGTAACTTCTCCAACAAGCTATCTTACCATTTGATCAAATTTATCAAGGGACACTTCAAAATTCATAATATTATGCATATATGATCTACCATGAGCCAATAAAGTCCAAAGAATTGAAGGTTAGCAAGTTGGTTGATGGTGGTTGGCCAAATGAATTCATCTGATCAAAACTGGGTCTCCCTAGACTCTATCTCCTATAGTTTTCACCATATCGAAATGATTCCAAGAGAAAAGTTACTATAAATGACATTACAAACAACTTTCATGTTGAGACCTAGAGCTATTTTTTCCTGGAAAATCATTTTCTATGTTGAAACATTATAGGTCATTTTGTCTAAACCCTAATTTGAAAGTCAACTTCCGAAGGCCATAACTTGCTCAATTTTTATGAGATGAAATATTTCCAAGTTTCAAAATCAAATTCAATATGTCTACTTAAACTTTTATATTTGGAGTGAGAGCTAATTCAACTTTTATGAGCATGTGATATGAGGGTACATTATAGGTCACTTTTAACCTATACCATTGAACAAGCGATTTTTCCACACTTCAAAAATGCATAACTCTATCATTAAAAATCCAAATGACATAAAATGGGTGACCATTTTGAAGGTATTTGATAGAGCTACAACTTTGATGTAGACACTTTTCTTATTTGAAGTTCACATAAAAAGTTAAGCAAGGTGGAATATTGAGATATATGGTTTGACACTTAGAAATTTTTTTGATATGTTAAAATTTCCAAACTTCCACCTCAAAATTCATCATGATACAAGCTTCAAATGGAAAAGTATACAACATGAAAGTTGTTCCTCTTGATCCAACCTTTCCAAAAAGTCCAATTTCATCCAATTTGGACAAGATTTGAATGGGCTACGCATGGCTTGAACATTGCATCATCATTTGGCAAAAATCAAACTTCAAGCTTCCATGTACAATTGCCTAGCACTCCAATTTGATTCCAGACTTGTTCACAATCAATTATGGATCAAATGGAATGATCTCATGGGCCTGTACACGCCCATGCACACATGCATCACACATTGCCAATTTTGGAAACTCAATTGTAAGGTGCAAATATCATGTGATTCAGCTATAAATAGAGTACCCTATGCTCAGAATTGAGGACTCCTTCGCGCCAGCTTTGATCCCAAACACCAAACCCTTCCATTTGAGAGGATAATCCTGAGAATTTCCTTTGGAAATTGAGTTTGAATCTCACTGTTTTGAGATTCAAAACTCTAGGGATCCAAGACCTTTTGTGAATTCTAACCTACTTCTGCAAGCATCTTGAGCAAGATCAAGCACGAGCCAAAGCAAGAACAAGTGAATCTACACCTGCATTGAAGGTATTTTCCAGAAAATTTCATCTCTTCGATTCTCTCTCAATTCTACTCAATTCTCTTGGATCTTTGGTTGTCTGAAGTCCTACCAATGTAGGCAAGAAGATTGAGTTATGTCATACGGCGAACTGACTTTGGGTGTTTTTGCTTTTAATCGCAATGTCGCGGATAGCAAGAGTCGCCACCGACTTTTCTTTTATCCAATAAGGAAAGGTGGAAAAGAACAGGAAAGACCTTAATTTAGATTTTTGGGTTCGGGAGGTACATTATACAAAGGGAAGGTGTTAGCACCCTTTGTATCCATGGTTATCCATGGGCTCTTAATTGCTCGATCACTTATGTTTGTCTGGAAAAAGTGGTTGTGAATTGTTTAAAAAATGTTTTGAAAAGAGAATTTAACTTTGTAATGATTCTTGTATGAATGTATACAAAGTGGTTATCTCGTTTAGTTTTGAAAGTTTTTTAGAAAAATATAACTCGGTAATGATTCTAGTATGAATGTATACCAAGTGGTGATTTTCTAAAAGATGTTTTGAAAGGTGTGGGGTGTGAAAAGTATTTTAAGTTGTGGATGAGCAATTAAGAGTTATACCTACCCAAGGTCTTCATGGGCATTTCCTATCCTTATGAGGGTAAAACTGTCCTTACTATTGAGAAGTAAGTAGTCTTATCCCTTTGGATGTAAAAGGGTCATCGTAGGGTCATCGATTGGTCATTGAAGGCAACATTTGTAAGGATACCTTAGCATTCGGAGGGACGATCATCATTTAACCGTAAGCTACATCGAAGGGTCATCGAGGGACGAAGGCAACATTCGAGGGACTATTGATTTATTTTATGATGATTTAATCGAAGGGTCTTTGCTAAGTGTATCCCCACATTCGCGGGACATGACCGTAATACCGTAATACCGTAAGGCAGCAAAGAGAGGTCCAAGATCACATATTCAAAGGCCATTTTTTACAATCAATTATGTAATTAGGATGAATCTCCACATTAAAATTAATACATTAAAATCGATTAAGTAATTAGGTCCACATTAAAATCGATTAAGTAATCGGGATGAATCTCCACAAGGGTATCCCACAAATAAAGTGGAATACCTAGCCAGCTACCCTCTTCGGGAGTATGTGAGTCCTTACAATATTCAGCAAACAGGTCAGAATACCAAATCAGGGTGTAATCGAAGATTACACCGCAAAAGAAACACAACAGTATGAATGTCAGGCAAAATAACGCATGATTAACATAGAACAGATCAGATAAGCATAGAACAGAACAATCAAAATATAAGCGACTGTCACGTTCGCTTCTGCCTCGCCTAGCGAAGGCCTAGCGAATACTCGCTACATGCTCGCTTAGCGATGTGCTAGCGAGCGACTGCGGGTTTTGAATTTCAGAACAGTACGACCTCAACCTGCTGCACGGCTTATGGCATTCAATTACAGAAATAACATGTCAAATATTCAGGATATCCAGGCATACTTAAACTCATATGCAAAATCTAATTACATATCCAAAAATTTAATCATGATGCATTATGTATTTAGAGATTATAGATTGGAAGCGTAAAACAATAGTGATGCGCAAACCTGTTTGTAATTGAATTGCGACGTTGAATTGGCAGATCACCTTTGATACCGGATTGAGTTGGGCGGAGGTAACCTTTGTGCAGATGAGTTTCCTTCAGGGTTTCCTTCAGGGTTGCTCTGAATTCTCTCGGTTAGCCTCCAGGGTTTCTATGCCAGGGTTTCTGTCTCTCTCTCTCTCTCTCTCTCTCTCTCTCTCTCTCTCTCTCTCTCTCTCTCTCTCTCTCTTTTCATGACTGAAGTGTCGGTATTTATAGTGATTGTGGTGACCTAATGGGCTCAGAATGAAGCCCAGAATTTCTGGTGTTCGCCAGCTTCGCTAGGCGAGCGTTGTAGCGAGGGGGTTCGCTAGGCGAAGGTTTTGCTCGCCTAGCGAGCAAGCCAGTTTGGGCCATTTTCTGGATTTGGCCATCTGTGAGCTGGGTCTTTGTTCCTTTAAGATCAATGCCTTGCAAAATGAGTTAGAGTGCCTTAAAAAATGCCTTGTAATATCAACGGGCAAATTTTGGGGTATGACAGCTGCCCCTGTTTAATATTCTTGAACCGAGAGAGTTAGAATGGTATGTACGCCATTCGTGGTCTGGAGGTGGAAGAATATTAAACACTACAATGCCCCAAAAATTTGCACTTGTTAATCAGAAGTTATTCTCGATGGAGATGGGCTTAAAGATGCCATCCAGGAAGTTTGATGATGAGAGCTTCAGAATGCGTCGTACATTAGACGATATCTGAAAACATGGATGTCATACCGGGTCATACGCTAGACCGTATAGTGAGTTATCCATTAGGCTGTCGACTTCGCTGGGGAGTCAGAGTGTATTATACGCTGCTGGGGATAAAGGATCAGAATGGATCATACACTAGATCGTATCTGAATCGCAGAATGAAACGTCTATTAGGCTGCCTCTGGAGAGGTAAAGATCAGAATGGATCGTACGCTAGATCGTATCTGAGTAGCCGAATGAGTCCTCCATTAAGCGGGTGATTTCACTGGGGATAGAAGATCAGACCGGATCGTATGCTAGATCGTATCTGAGTTGCAGAATGAGCCGTATGCCAGGCTGAATCTGACGAAGGTAGCATCAGAATGGATCGTACGCTAGATCGTATCTGAGTTGAAGATCCAAATGGGTCGTATGCTAGACCGTACTGGAGTTGCAGGATGAGTCGTCCGTTAGGCTGTGTCTGATGATGCAAGGGGGTAGTCGTACGCCAGACTACACTTCAGAAATGTACTGTACGCTAGGTAGCATCTGAGGGAATGGACATCCAAATGGGTCGTACGCTAGACCGTCTCCGAGCAGAATGAGCCGTCCGTTGGGCTGAATCTGATGATGAAAGGGGTAGTCATACGCTAGACTACACTTCAGAAATGTACCGTACGCTAGGTAGCATCTGAGGACTTGAAGGTCTGACTGGGTCGTACATTAGGCCGTATTGGAGTTGTTGAAGGTCAGAATGGATCGTACGCTAGATCGTATCTGAGTGGAAGGAGTTATATGTTGAGCTGAATCAGAATGAACCGTACGTTAGACTGTATCTGATCGTATTTGTAGATGCTGTATTTGCAATAAATGGCCGGGATGGGGTTAAAGATACCATCCTTAGGAGGATAATTAACCTGAAAAATAAAGTTAGCTTCATGCCATGTCATGATGCATGAGATGTTTTATGCTTTCGACAATAAATGCGAACAATGTATGCATGCGTATGCTGTGAAATGATGTAATGAATGAATTGTGCATCTGAAAAGTTCTTCCCGAGGACTCTACTGGGGAAATAAATCTCAGTCTTCTGGTCGGAGATATTTGTATGGATGATCCTTTCTTAGTTGGGGGATACTTGATTTTTGTCTGATGGTGGAAATATCCAACAGAGCCTAGCTGGGGATAGAAGAGACGACCAGTCCGTCTGGTGATACCAATTTCTTCTAGGGAATAGCTGGTTTCTTGTTGGGGGACGGAATTAGCAACCGGATTCATTGGAAGGCATGGTTAGACCTTATCCTCGACCCTGAAGTCTTTTAGTAATCGTTATTTCTATTTTATGGGCACATTTTTGGTAAACATTGATCATATTCAGATGCATATACCAATTCAATCTAAATCAATGGACGTTTACGCAAACAAAACAGAGAAAGTAAAACAAAAGCATTTTTTTTTTTTTGGAAACAAAATTGTATTGATTTTGAAAGAGGGCCTATAAACAGGCAATTTGTGTACAAGGAGACAGAAATCCTAGTAAGAGGAAATTGTCAAGGAAACAAAGAGAAAGCTATGCAGAAAAAGCCCCATCGATTTTAATTCCACTACTATCATTATGTCTTCAAGCCTCTCATCTCCTGCTGTCGGATAAAAGTGATTGGCTTGTTCAGTCCCTTTGGTTTGGGTGAAGCTGACCGAGAACGGGACATAGTCATACGCTTTAATCCCTAATTTTTGCCTGGACCGCCTTTTCAGGTTTTCAGTCCACCGGGATACCCCTTTTTGCCCAAGCCACCTTTTCAGGTTTTCGACTTGCCGGGTGTACATGCGTAGTATTTTTTAACTATGTCCGTGTTCACGGGATGCGGGGATTCTTCGTCATCCATTGTAGCAAGTATCACGGCTTCACCAAAGAATACCTTCTTAACTACAAATGGCCCTTCGTATGTGGGAGTCCATTTGCCTCTAGAATCACCTTGTGGTAGAATGATACGCTTTATTACCAAGTCGCCGTTTCGGAATTATGGTGTTTATTTTGAACTGCGTGCAGAGTTCAGTAATCATCTTGTTGTTCAAATTAGCACCATTATCAGTGATAGCTCTTTCAGGAGACAACAGGTTTCTCAAATAGACATTTGATAGAATCCATCTTAGAAATCAATAAAGTGGTATGATTCAACATATACTGTCTTAGTCGGCGAGCAGCCCAAGCCAAAGCACAGCAAGCTTCCTCGAGCTGTGAGTATCTTGTTTCACAGTCGGTACCTTTTCGCTAAGGTGGTATATTGCATGCTCTTTTCGACCAGACTCGTCATGTTGTGACAGTACACACCCCATTGAATTTTTCTAACACGGCCAAAGACATGATTAGAGGTCTTCCTTCAACTGGTGGTATCAGAATTGGAGGTTCTTGGAGATGCTCCTTGATTTTGTCTCGGTAATTTGAAGATGGATCTGCAAGTAGCGATCAAATGAGAGCTAAATCGGGCGACGTGGTCCAGATTCACAATTTCGATCGATGCCTCATGCGGCTGAATAGTCCTTTCTTCTTGCAGTAGTCTGGCAAGTTCTCAGGTACTTCACAATCTTCCTCACTTCCATCCTCGGCTTGGTAGATCGGATTTTCAAAGTCATAATGAACAGTAGCAGAATTATTATCAACAGGATCCAGAGTGGATATGGATCGGTAATTTGTTATGTGAGTGTGTGCAAGAATACATAGCTTTGTTTAAAAGATGACAGGAAAGATAAAGAGCGCAATATTTGAATGCAAAAAGTCCATTGACTTATTGAATATGAATATGCTTATGAAAATGACAAAACCCTTGAAAAATTAGCTATTGTGCCCCGGGCGTAGACACAATGCTTTAAAATGCTAAAATAGCAATAACAATTACTCCTGACTAAAGGAAATCAGGATAGTGTCTTCAACCTTCCAATTGTCGAGTCCGTCACCAATTGTTGGGAAAATCCAGCTATCCAGGTCGCAGTCGTTATCGACATCTTCCACAACATTAACAGTCTCGTCATGATTAGGCAGGGGAGTAGTGATGTCATTAGGAGTCTCCGGAGGATCAGAGGTAGCCGCCTGTATCTTTCCACTTCGAATGCCGCTTTCAACATGTTCACCTGTTAATATAAGTTCAGTGAAACCCAATGAGGAACTTCTCAATAGATGGCTGTAGAATGGGCCAGTCAATGTGCTCATGAACATGTCCACTAATTCTCGATCAGTCATGGGGGGTTTGACTCTGCCAGCCAAATATCTCCATTTCTGGGCATATTCTTTGAAGCTTTCTTTGGATCCCATAGTCATATTCTGCAACTGTAGCCGAGTAGGCTCTAGTTCAGAGTTATACTGGTACTGTTTATAGAAATCTGTTGCTAAATCCGTCCAGGTGCGGATGTCAGAGCTCTCGAGCTGATAATACCATTCCAACTGTGTGTCAGACAGACTCTCTTGGAAGAAATGGATCCATAGCTTCCTATCAGTGGTATGCGGCTGAATCTTTCTCACGTAAGCTCTCAGATGCATCTGAGGACAAGATGCCCCATCGTATATAGTGAAAGTGGGGACTTTGAATTTGTGAGGAATGAGCACATCAGAGACTAGACCTAAGCTTTCGACATCCAGACTGGGCGCCTTCTGACCCTCCATAGCTAGCATACGTTCTTCCAGCAACTTATACTTATCATCTTTTGGAGAGTACTGTTCATTTTCATAATCTTCATCGTCGTCCTCAGGGTTGAAGAGATCAACGTTCTCCTCTTCTGAATCATTCTCTGTTTCCTCTTCTTGATCCTTCGGCATTCTGATCTTGATTCCTGCGGCCTGTCCTTTAAGCCTTCTTCCCGGGTTGATGTAACTCACAAGTTTCTTGTCCTTTTTCTTCTCGAGCAAGAGAGCCTTCAGTTCCTCCTGCCCCTTGGATAAGTTCAAGATCATCTCCTGGAGTTGAGCATTCTGAGCATGGAGATCTTTGACAGTTTGTTCGAGGTCCATTTTTCTGTTTGGGGGAAAACCGTGAGAACATTGATCCCTTTAGGGTACCTGTTATGCAATGTTATGTCATGCTATGCAATGTATGAAATGTTTTCAATGTTTAAAGTCCTTGAAATGGTTAGTACAATGCCACGATGTCATGATGTTATGATGTTATGATGTTATGATGTTATGATGTTAAGTAAATAACAAGCACAAGCAAGTCACACAACCATCATTCCTAAGTTTAGAGGCTTGCATGAGTTCCATAGGTAAGTACCCTCCCCATTGAAGTTTGGTTGGTTCAACCTGTCCTAGAATAGTAACCGGGTTCTAGAAGGATCTCAAATCATCGATCTTCCTTTAAGTCTACTTCAGTGCAACACCAAGTGGTTGACCGAAGCTTCCCTAAAGTCCAATCTCAAAGAGTGTAGTATCGAGTCTCAACCAACCCCAGTCGGAACCGAAGTCAGTCATCTCACTACTTTCTAATGGCTAGGATGAGTCAATTAGGGTTCTAAAGGTCTGGTTAATGCTTTGATGACACCACGCAGAAGCCAAATTTTTCCTCAAGTAAACATGAGGAACATCAGGACATCCAAAGTGTCACATTAACCGTAGCCATCATTTTAACCATTCCAGTATACGCCGGATAGTCGCGATGATCTATTGCTATTTACCTAAGGTACACTAGATCCGGGTGTAGGATCTTTCACTCAAGTGTAGGATACCCAAGCAATCCCTTAAAAGTAAATCAGACAATTTTGAATAAGTGATCTTTTTTTTTTAAGGTAACCTCTCTTTTTAAGTCCCCAGCAGAGTCGCTAGTTCTGTCATACGGTGAACTGACTTTGGGTGTTTTTGCTTTTAATCGCAATGTCGCGGATAGCAAGAGTCGCCACCGACTTTTCTTTTATCCAATAAGGAAAGGTGGAAAAGAACAGGAAAGACCTTAATTTAGATTTTTGGGTTCGGGAGGTACATTATACAAAGGGAAGGTGTTAGCACCCTTTGTATCCATGGTTATCCATGGGCTCTTAATTGCTCGATCACTTATGTTTGTCTGGAAAAAGTGGTTGTGAATTGTTTAAAAAATGTTTTGAAAAGAGAATTTAACTTTGTAATGATTCTTGTATGAATGTATACAAAGTGGTTATCTCGTTTAGTTTTGAAAGTTGTTTAGAAAAATATAACTCGGTAATGATTCTAGTATGAATGTATACCAAGTGGTGATTTTCTAAAAGATGTTTTGAAAGGTGTGGGGTGTGAAAAGTATTTTAAGTTGTGGATGAGCAATTAAGAGTTATACCTACCCAAGGTCTTCATGGGCATTTCCTATCCTTATGAGGGTAAAACTGTCCTTACTATTGAGAAGTAAGTAGTCTTATCCCTTTGGATGTAAAAGGGTCATCGTAGGGTCATCGATTGGTCATTGAAGGCAACATTTGTAAGGATACCTTAGCATTCGGAGGGACGATCATCATTTAACCGTAAGCTACATCGAAGGGTCATCGAGGGACGAAGGCAACATTCGAGGGACTATTGATTTATTTTATGATGATTTAATCGAAGGGTCTTTGCTAAGTGTATCCCCACATTCGCGGGACATGACCGTAATACCGTAATACCGTAAGGCAGCAAAGAGAGGTCCAAGATCACATATTCAAAGGCCATTTTTTACAATCAATTATGTAATTAGGATGAATCTCCACATTAAAATTAATACATTAAAATCGATTAAGTAATTAGGTCCACATTAAAATCGATTAAGTAATCGGGATGAATCTCCACAAGGGTATCCCACAAATAAAGTGGAATACCTAGCCAGCTACCCTCTTCGGGAGTATGTGAGTCCTTACAATATTCAGCAAACAGGTCAGAATACCAAATCAGGGTGTAATCGAAGATTACACCGCAAAAGAAACACAACAGTATGAATGTCAGGCAAAATAACGCATGATTAACATAGAACAGATCAGATAAGCATAGAACAGAACAATCAAAATATAAGCGACTGTCACGTTCGCTTCTGCCTCGCCTAGCGAAGGCCTAGCGAATACTCGCTACATGCTCGCTTAGCGATGTGCTAGCGAGCGACTGCGGGTTTTGAATTTCAGAACAGTACGACCTCAACCTGCTGCACGGCTTATGGCATTCAATTACAGAAATAACATGTCAAATATTCAGGATATCCAGGCATACTTAAACTCATATGCAAAATCTAATTACATATCCAAAAATTTAATCATGATGCATTATGTATTTAGAGATTATAGATTGGAAGCGTAAAACAATAGTGATGCGCAAACCTGTTTGTAATTGAATTGCGACGTTGAATTGGCAGATCACCTTTGATATCGGATTGAGTTGGGCGGAGGTAACCTTTGTGCAGATGAGTTTCCTTCAGGGTTTCCTTCAGGGTTGCTCTGAATTCTCTCGGTTAGCCTCCAGGGTTTCTATGCCAGGGTTTCTGTCTCTCTCTCTCTCTCTCTCTCTCTCTCTCTCTCTCTCTCTCTCTCTCTCTCTCTCTCTCTCTCTCTCTCTCTCTCTCTCTCTCTCTCTCTCTCTCTCTCTTTCGTGACTGAAGTGTCGGTATTTATAGTGATTGTGGTGACCTAATGGGCTCAGAATGAAGCCCAGAATTTCTGGTGTTCGCCAGCTTCGCTAGGCGAGCGTTGTAGCGAGGGGGTTCGCTAGGCGAAGGTTTTGCTCGCCTAGCGAGCAAGCCAGTTTGAGCCATTTTCTGGATTTGGCCATCTGTGAGCTGGGTCTTTGTTCCTTTAAGATCAATGCCTTGCAAAATGAGTTAGAGTGCCTTAAAAAAATGCCTTGTAATATCAACGGGCAAATTTTGGGGTATGACAAGTTACTTGGAGGTCAAATCGAAGCAACTCAGTTGACACACCTCAAAATTCAACTCCTCATATCTCTCTATATATGTGGAGTTAGTTAAAATTGAGGTTATATTTGTGCTCTACGCCATTTTTTCTTTCAGATCATGTCCTCCTTTTTCATTTTCTTGATGATGATGAGTGAACCAGTCTGGCCAGGGTCACCGGAGAAGATGACCGACCTTTGGACTCCGGCGATGCGCTGGAAGTGTTCAGAGCCATTGATCTGTTTTAAAATATTTTAATCTCACTTGTTGGTTCTAATAACCATCCATATGGCACATTGACTTAATTCCACGGTGGAAAGCGCGCTGAGGACCACTTGATCTGTCACCTCAATTAATAAGGGAGATCAAGTGGTCCACGTTTTTTTGCTACTTTCTGATTTTCTTTTATTCCTTTTACTTTCATTAATTCATATTAATTTTAATGTTGATCCAAAAAATATGAGAGTTTCACCAAAAATTTTCAAATAATTTCCTCTTTCATATATTGAATAAAATTATTTTTTGAATCATTATTAACATTTTTCATGATTTAATTGATTTATGATTATTTTTAATAGTTTAAAAATACTTTTAAGACTTTAAAAATTCTGAATTTTTTTCTCCAAGGTCCTTTTACCTTGTTTGACCTATGATAAATCTCATGGCCATTTCTTTGATGTTTTGATGAGGTTTTAGGAATTTGACAAACCATATTTAATTTAAATGCCTTATTTTAGTATTTTTAATTTGAATAAATTCCAAATAATTTTGTTGACCAATTGTGATGACTTGTTTGAGTTTGACTCTTGTTGTTGGGCCTTGGTCAAGGTTGATTTGACTTTGTCAAGTTAATATCATTGGATTTACGGGATTGATGAAATGTACATTCCATCTCCCAAAATGAATGGATGATATTAATTTGATAAAGGTCCTCATTTGACCAATTTGAGTGTTGATCCATTCCCTTCCCTCTTCATCTCATTCCCCTTCTTTATGCGTTCATCTCATTTGGCCTATGATATCTCAAAGTCCTAAGGCTAGTTGATTGAAAAATCAACATAAGTATGAATGAGATTAGGCCACCTCTTTCGCATATTTGTTTTTTGTGTGTGGTATGTTTCATGAGCATAGTCCATTATACTATGTCTTTAACATGCATTAACACTAAAATTCTATTGCCCGACCTCAAATAGTTGTGACTTCTATATAAGTCCAATTACGATTGCTTAACATAGCGCTAAATTTGTGACACAAAAGGCATATCATTCTAGTTAGTGAGATTGTAAGTCTCCCCTCTTTCATGGTATTGTATGGAAACGTGGCCTTCTTTCCTTCCTTTGGAAGATGTCTTGGCTCAAGGATCCATGCTTGTGATAAGTGGGTTGAGTGTTCTCCAAAGAATGTCTTAAAAATGAAAAGCAAAAGCAAAACACTACTAACTTCCAACTCATTAACCACTAACTTCTAATTTCAAGCCATTTACTTTAATGCCATTTAATTTTAGCCTTTATTCATTTGCCATTATTCATACCATTCTAATTGTTTATGTTAATGCAATTTTCACTTTGTCCATTTGGACCATATTGTGTGATATGTCTTGTTTGTGTATACTTTGCTTGTTTATGTGGTCTTTGACCATTAATGTACATAATAATAACAAAAACGTTAAAAAACTTTTGTGTGGATTGTTGGCTTGATCTTGGACAAATGGACTTAGAACTTAGGCAACATTCATGTGCTAATGGACTTGGACAATGCCAACATGTGTGGAACCAAGTGCTTGCAATTTGAAACTTCATTTGATACATCATTCAAGATCCCTATGAATTCATCTGTAATATGATCATTGTTAAGCTGTTATTTTGAACCTGTGACTTATGGAATCCATCTGTTACATGGGCTAATCTGAAGAAGATCATGGAATGGCTAAAGCTTGGATGTGGCTATCTTTATTTGATGCCTTTGCTCTTCAAGATAATAGAATCGTGCATTTGTGTGTTGCTTGATTTTAAAAGTTATCGCACCTCGAAAAAATGGGGATACGACTTTAAAGCGAAGCGCGATCGTACGCTCGCAATGATGGACTGAACAGAGTCGCCACCGAACTTTATTTATTCTTAAAAATAAAAGGGAAAATATCGATAAAACCCCTAAAAGAAAAGATAAGATAAGGTCATCGCAACCAATATCAGGGTTCGGGAGTCGATTACACAAGGAGAAGGTATTAACACCCCTCACGTCCGTTGTACTCAACGGGAACCATTAGGTTAGTTGTGTGCGTTAGTGTTAGTGGAAATATTAGGCTCTTCGAATTATTAGGTGGGAAAGAAAGAATAGAAGAAAGGAGAATATTTTTGGATTTTTTAACGAAGGACTAAACCTAAGTTTTTTATTAGTGGGCCTGACAAGATTTAAAATCCTGCTCCTACGTATCTCCAAAGAGAAATCAAGGCTTACATAGTTCTGGGTAGAAAAATGTTTATTTGTTGGTCGATTTTAGTGAAAGCTATATTGTATTAATCGACAAAAACATTGTTTTACCCAAAACAGATGAGGAGTGGACGCATACCACACATCGAACGGATTTATAAATCTACATTCGGAAAAACGTCATTTATCTCGACTCAACAATCGTGGTCGAAACATTGTTTTGCATAACCTTAAGACAATATATCTTTCGTTTATGAAAAAGGTTTTTTGGTTAGTCGCGCGGCGGCGAGAAAAGAGTTTGATTGGTTGGATGTATTTTGAGTGATGGCGAGAGTTAAGATAGGCGAGGCATACGCCTCGAATCTTAACCTCAGGAGTGCACGGTATACACCATGTTCCATTTCCATCTTTATTGAAAAAGTATTTAAGGTAGGAATTAAGTATTTTAAAGTTTGAAAGACGAGTACTTATGACTTGCAAGCTCTTACGGCTTGAGTCTAACACTCGGGACTACATCTGGATATTCCACCAAAGCAATCTGTTTCTTTCCAATATTGTTAAGAAAATGATTCGAATATTTATGAATGTTTTGGAGGGAAGACAAATATTCATGGCTTGCAAGCTCTTACAGCTTGAGCCTAATATTCGGGATTGCGACTGGATATTCCCTCCAGGTAATCTTTTTCTTCCAACTTTATTAAGAAGACGGTTTGAGATATTTATAGGTGTTTTAGAGAGAAGACGAATATTTATGGCTTACAAGCTCTTACAGCTTGAGCCCAATATTCGGGATTACGATTGGATATTCCATCCAGGTAACCTTTTTCTTCCAACTTTATTAAGAAGAGGTTTTGAATATTAGAGTGTTAAAAGGAAGACAAATATTTATGGCTTGCAAGCTCTTACAGCTTGAGCCTAATATTCGGGATTATGACTGGATATTCCCTCCAGGATAATTTTTTTCTTCACGATTTATTTAGAAAACGATTTGAATATTAGAGTGTTAAAGAGAAGACGAATATTAACGGCTTGCAAGCTCTTACAGCTTGAGCCTAATATTCGGGATTATGACTGGATATTCCCTCCAGGATAATCTTTTTCTTCACTCTTTAGAAAAGGTTTTGAATATTATGTTTGATTTGTGAAATGATCTTGAAATGATCTTGAAATAATTCGCATTTATTTTTGGAATGTATTTTGAAATCGAGGAAAGTTGAAACTGATTTTGAAATCGAATGAAATTTGGTGATTATTTACACGTGTAAAAGTATGGATATGGGTACGAATAACCTAACTAAATTAGTTAACACACAAAAATCGACTAATCGAATAAAATAGTATCGGAAGTTCAACCATTAATTAAATCTAAAAGGTAAACATTTAAAGATACACACAACTAAACATTGATTAAATTAAATTGATAAAAATTTAAAATAAATAAATAGTAGAAGTTATATACAAAATTAAACAAAATGGTAAGCATAATAAATAGAAATATAAAGATTTGCTATCCACAAGTATTGAACCCACTCCACTAAAGGCAACGAAAGTACTCTCTCTCCACTAGGCCATTTATGATTAGTTACTATTTACAATAACAACTGAAATACATAAACCAGAACAGATTGGAATAAAAATTAAAAAAATAGAAACTAAAATAAAATAGTCTGTTGGACTACCAATTAAAAGTGAAAAAAAATCCCAAGACAATAAACCCAGCCGCCTGGCTGTTGGGTTCATGGACTAATAACTAATAAATTACTTAGGGAATAAAAAAAAATACATTAATACACACTATTAAATAAGACAACACAGGAAGACTAAACGTAAAAAAAATTAATTTTGGTTTAAATGTTAGTTTTGTTAATAAATAAAAATAAATAAATAAAAAGAAAATGGTGAGAGGTACTGTAACAGAACCTATTCATCATCCTCAATCTCTCTCAATCTCACTTCACAAAATCGCTCTCTCAGCCTCACTCCCAAAATCGCTCTCAATCTCGCGTCTCTCTCACAATCGCTCACCTCTCTCAATTGCTCTCAAACCTCACGTCTCTCTCACAATCGCTCACAATACTACCCAAGAAATACACGAATCTATGGTTTCAAAAGAGAGTCGAGTGAAAATCTCACCTTCGGCGGTGACGACGGCTCCGATGATGCTTAAATCCTCCTCCTTCGCCTCTTCAAATCCAGGTTTTTTGATTTTGGGATTTAGGATTCTTTTCTCTGATTTTTCGTCTTAGGGTTTCGTTTTGAAGTTTTTCGTCCGCCTCCTTTCCGTCCTCACCTCTCTCCTTTTATATCCTGCAGTTAGGGTTTTAATTTGGTCTTTGGTGGTCCAGAAGGGGCGTCTCTATGAACTCCTTTCAGGGCTCAGAATTCAGATTGTCCTGTTTGATGCTTGTTCTTGGAACGGTAATCTGAACCTGTGCTTTTTTCTCCTACTTTGTCTCCCTTCCATTTTGGGATATTTTTTGAAATCTTACTGTTGCCAATTACTTTGTTTACTGCAGTGAAGATTGGTTAAAATAGGAGTAGCTTCGGTTATCACAGGGGTTCTGGATCATGATTTTGGGTTGAAATTTCTTCAGTGGAAGCATCGTGATTTCCTGATGATGACTTCTATCGGTCATCAAAAATTCACATGTGTGACCGTATCTCCTGTTATGTTGCGTCAAGTTGGCATTAGCCTGGACTCAACTTGTTTTAACGACTCAAAAAACTTATGGCTTTGGTATGATTTTGTGTACCAATTGGCCTTTCTGCAGAACCAACATCACATGAGTTACTCTTCGCTTCCCACATGAAAGGACTAGAATTACGAGAAAGAAGAACTAGTACACAACAAGACTGAGGACTAAAGCACTGTTTCAGGATATTTTCAGGTACATCTCCATTGCTCGATTTCAATGTGTTTCGCTTGACTGGTCTTTTGTTGTCATTTCCGTGCTGTTTTCCGTGTTTGGTGATTCGAAAATGAACTGTTATTGCAGGATGATCGGTTTGGTGATTGATTCCAACGGTTCCTCGGTTTAATTTTATGTGTTGTGGATTGCAAGGGCATCTCCAAGAATTACTTCTGATTGAAGGTTCAGAGTAGTCTTCGTTAACATGGCGACTGCTATGATTACGTGTGGTGAAACCATTATCAATACGCTTGGCTAGTTTTATTGAAGGATTACTGCTGCTACATAAGTAGTCCTTGCAGTTGGATTGATAATTCCGGGACGCCGAGCCTTCCGCCTTTCTGAGCCTTAGTTGCTATGAGGAATATGAGAACAACTACTAGAACCTTATCAATGCTGGACCTCGAACCGTCAGACATGAATTTAGGAACTGAAGCTGTTGTGGAGGCCACTTAAGACCAATCAGTAACAAAGCTGGCTGGGGAAATATTAGAAGAAAGCTTGTTGACAAGTATCAAACTTGAGAGACTGGATTCACAGGTTCCAATTTATTACATTTGTCATTAACTTTATTTTTTGTACTTGCTTATCTAAAAGATTCACAACTTCCATGAAGTATCTCCTTTCCTCAACCTTTGAAGCCAGCATATCTTGGCTTGCTTTTGCCACATTTGTAGCTGCTTACTAATTCGAGGGGGGGACCTCTTCTGTCTTCTTCTTGTTGTTCTTGATGTCATTCATGGTTTCAAGCATGAACTCCATTCCTTTGTTGTTATTCTATTCTGGTGTGGTCGAAAAAGTTTTTGAACTCAGTTTTGGATGGTTGTTAGGGAGGTTTCGAGAATTGGTTTCGGTTAGTGAATGAATTGGTGTGATGTCAATGTTTTGGATCATTTACTTGTTTATGCATTTCTGACTTTGTAATGGCATGGCTATGGTTTTGCAGAGTGGTTGATGTATGGTTCAATGCAGAATGGTTGGTTGCTCATGATGTAGGTAGCTTATGGTTGAATATTAGCTGCATTACATATCGGTTATACACATAGCAGGGTGATTTATGTGAGTTGTGGGTTTGTAATTGGATGTAATTTTGTTCATGCCTTAATTCCACCTTGCTTTATGTACTGCAGGTTTTTTTTCTTGGCAGGGTGTTTTTTATAAAATTGGGCTAGTATGGGTGGTTTCAAGATCTGCTTTCATTTCTCTTTCATGCCAAGTTGATACAGCCTTCTCATACTGTCCAACAACTGTAATATGGTTTTGTTATGTGGTTTTTCTGCTGGTTCTGCTTCATTAACAGGCGCATGAATTGGTCCTTGCAGGGGCTGTTGCACGTTGCATAACATGTAACGATTGCTTGTAAACGGTACGTCACAAAATCAAGTTGGATGAATGGTTCGATGAACACTTATGCTAGAACAGTAATAGGTTTATAAATTCATTGTGAATTAGCTTGTTTGAACATATGACTTTCTTCTGCTTGAACCTTATGGCAATGTGCTAATGTGTGGTCGTGGCGTGGTTGGTTTTGTAGGTTTGTGGAAATGAACATCACATGGACAATGCTACTTGTAAATGAAGAAATCGTTATGGAAACAAGCTAACTTGCATTTGGAGGATAAAACATGACCCAAGGGGGATTGGGATTAGGTTTGGGATTTGTGTGAAACATGGTTATATCTTGGTTGTGATTTTGGATGAAATTTGGGAATTGGTTGTAATGTAGAAGTTAGTTGTAGGTTGGAGGTTCTATTAGGAATTGGAAAGTGATGTTATGATATTGATTTGTTATCACGTGTTGTTGAACTCTTTTTTTTTTTGGAATGAATTATTGGAATGCTTGAATTTGGATTCTTGATGAAGCTTTGAGCGCATGGCTTGGCTTGTTAATGGAACTTTGATTGTTCATTAGGATTGTACTTGTAGGATTCATGTAATATGATGAACTTGTAAGAAAATGTGGTGAAATGTAATTTGGTACATGACTTTGTAACTTATGGAAATGTTGTAATGGTTGTGCAATGTCATGGTTTATGTAGATATGTATGTTGCAATTTGGTTCATGGTTATGTAATGGCCTAGATATGAATGCATGGTTGAATATGATTTTGAATGTATGGTATTAATGAATGAATGAGAATTTGGTTGAACCTTGATTTGATTTGAATTTGGTTAAAGGGTATGGAATTTTGAAATGAATTTGTGATTGTAATTTGAACTTGGTTGAAGTGTTTGTAAAAATGTAATAAGAATGGTTGTAACTTAGTTTATGGAAATGGATATTTGGTTATAAAAATGGATATGGATTTTAGAAATAATCCAAGACTAATCTAAATGTCAATTTAAAAAAAAAAAAAACCAATAAAACCAATTAAAATCAAATTAATCTATAATTTGTTAAAATTACTTTGATATCAATTCTAACATTTATTTGGAAATTAAAATCAATTAGAGTTTGAATCATTTGTAAAAACACAATTAAGATTAAATTGAAATTTGGAATTAGACTTAATTTGAAATTAAAATTGAGAATAAAAAGTCAAATATTTAGAATCCATTTTATAACCAAAAGCACCATGATCAAAAAGGCCTAGACAATGACCAATGTGTAACAAAAAATATGGATGGACGGTTGCCTTTGGTCATGAATGTATGCAAATGAACTTTAGGCCACGTGCCAAATAAAAATGAAAAAATGAAAAATTCGGGACCAAAATCGGGGTATGACAGTTTCCCCTATTTAAGCGTCTTTAACTAGAGAATATGAAGCAGGACACTCTTCATATGATCATAGTGGGAGATGGTTAAATACTAAGAAGACCCGGATTTTGATCCTGAATCCTTATGACATGATATGATATGATATGATATGATATGATATGATATGATATGATATGATATAATATGATATGATATGACATGATATGTGCTGACGTGAGATTCTTTTTTTTTGTAATTTTTATCTGCTAGAGATATAGTGAACCCTCAACAGGAGATGCTACTAGACAGACCAATCTGTGGGGAATGCTAATGGCCCACAGGGAGACAGACAAATGGTAAAAAAACAACTTTGCTGGGGAAAACAAACCTGCTGGAGAATCAGCCACACACTGGGGAGTACTCAAAGGGAAATTTGATAAAAGATACTTAGAATACAAGGGATTTCGGTAGTAAGTTCACATATGACTTACTAAATCCGAATAAAGAAAAAAAGCTACAACAGGTTCATATATGACCTGACAATACTGGCATAAAGCACAACAACAGGTTCATATATGACCTGATAATGCTGGGGAATATCAAGAAGTTCTGACAACAGGTTCAGATATGACCTAACAAACTCAGCAAAATACAAGAAGAGTGTATCAACAGGTTCATATATGACCTGGTAATACTGGAATGAAAGCTCAACAGCAGGTTCATATATGACCTGACAACACTGAAACAATCATAGAGAAAAACTCTTCAGAACAGGTTCATATATGACCTGGTAATACTGGAATGAAAGCTCAACAGCAGGTTCATATATGACCTGACAACACTGAAACAATCATAGAGAAAAACTCTTCAGAATAGGTTCATATATGACCTGACACTGGAATAAGGTTCAACAACAGGTTCATATATGACCTTGAATAATATTGAACAAAAGGTTCATATATGACCTGACAATGGAATAAAGCTCAACAACAGGTTCATATATGACCTGAATAGTATTGAACAACAGGTTCATATATGACCTGACAATGGAATAAAGCTCAACAACAGGTTCATATATAACCTGAATGGCTTGAACAACATGTTCATATATGACCTGACAATGGAATAAAGCTCAACAACAGGTTTGTAACACCCCGATAATAATATGATAATTATTTAAATTAAGTTAATAATATATTTATTAATTTAATTAGATAATTGGATTATTATTATTATTATTTTTGGAATTATTGAATTATTATTATTATTGGAATAATAATATAAATTGGAAAATATATATATGTTGGAAATAAGGAAAAGAGCCCATTTGGTAAAAAGAGTTTTTACGTGAAACAGAGAAGCGGCTGAAAAGTGGAAAGTGGAGAAAGGGCAAAGAGGAAGAGCAAGGGCAAAGGTTGGAGAAGAGAAAGCTTGAAGCTCAAAGATTTGCCGGATTAATCAGGTAAGGGGGGTTTATCGTCGTTTAATGGGTATTATGGGTTAGCATGTAATGGGTAGTGATAAACCGTTGAATTGACCCTAATTGGGATTTGGAATGCTGAGAAATTGTGATGAATAAGTTGTGTGAAAACTGTAATTGAATCGATAATGGTGTGTGTCGTAAATTTCTGGACGTGTAGCTTTTTACGGAATTAGAATCGGAGGTCCGGAAGTCCTCCAACGGCGGAAAATGCGGAGAATTCTGCATTTTGCTTTGTGTTAGCGCAGGAACAGCTTTCTGTCTTGCGTTAACCGGTTAACCCAGGGCGTTAACCGGTTAACACTGTTATAAATTGTGAAAAAACTGCTGTTTTGTCTGCGTTAACCGGTTAACCCAGGACGTTAACCGGTTAACACTGTTGCGTTTTGCCAGAAAGTGTGTTGTGCTGCGTTAACCGGTTAACCCAGGGCGTTAACCGGTTAACACTGTTGCAGAGTGGAAAAATTGTTAATTTAAATGTTGTGTGCCTAATTGATGGTTGCCTATATCGGTGTGTGATATAGTAGGGATCATTTCCCGCTGTTTTGAACAGTATAGGTATTAGTAGAGTGTGCTAATACTGTGTTTAATTATTTGACATGATATGATGTGTTGATAATGTATGATGGTATGCATAATGTTGTGAATGTGTATGTTATGCATATGTTGCGAATGGACTGTTTTATGACTTAGAGAGTGAGCATCGGTCCATTGTGGATTATTGTTGTGATGTTGCATTGCTAGGTGATTAGCATGCATAATGTGGCCTTTATGGTGGTAGCTAATTCCCATGGTGAGGAATTAGTGATGTTAGTCATTTGGACTGTTTTTGATGTTTGCATGTTAAGTGAATTAGCGTGCATAGCATGGCCCTTGGGGTGGTAGCTAATTCCCATGGTGAGGAATTAGTGATGTGAGTCACTAGGTCTCAAATGAGTGGGACTAGTGAGCTTGGTAGCCGTACCTGGATTTGGTCGGTGAAGTTGAACTATATGTTCACGAATAGTCGGTACCGCATGCATGGAGTCTCATTGCATAATATATGTGTAGTGTATGATATGAATGGATGTATTCCAATGTTATACATGTGTTGTGTTGGCATTGAGCATGAGTATGATTTGTGTTGATATTGAGTATGATATTTGAGTTGATGTGCCGTTACTGAATGTGTGATACGATTAGGGTGATTAATGTGTTAAATTACTTAACATGACATTATATTCTATAATGCTTATTATATCGATTGAGGAACTCACCCTTACAACTATTTTTCAGGTAACGAGCAGTGATTGAGTAGAAGCTAATGCTTGGAGTCTAGTGTAGTCTCCTTAGTGGGTCATGCTCTGATAGATGTAACACCGGGAGGGAACATTTTAATTGTGTTGTTGATGTTTGTTGAGCCAGTTTACATGTAGTATGTTACATGTTTTGAATGATCGATTTGATCTCTATCCGCTGCGTATTGTGCAATACTTTATGTTTTGAGTTAAATAATGAGCATGACTAAATAGTATGACGAATGGTGCGAAATAAATGTGTGACACCCTTAATTGCATGATTACTCTGATTTATATGTTGTTATTTTAATTAAATATTTGGGGTATTTTGGAAGGGTGTTACATTAGTGGTATCAGAGCATAGTCGGTCGAGTCGAGTCGTAATTATTCTGTTTCCCCTGTACGGGATAGGTGTTGTGTAACCCTATCAGTACTTATTGTTTAGTTTGTTGGGTTTCAGAATAGAGATGGCTGGAAGAGGTAGAGATGATGCTGCGATTGCTGAGGCTCTGGGTATGCTAGCTGGAGTACTTGGAGGGAATCCGAATGTTGTGGGAATGGGAGCTGCTCGTCAACTGAGTGAGTTCCAGAAGAACAATCCTCCAATGTTCAAGGGAGCATACGATCCAGATGGCGCTCAGAAGTGGTTGAAGGAGATCGAGAGAATCTTCCGAGTGACTGAGTGTGCCGATAACCAGAAGGTCAGGTTCGGTACGCATATGCTGTCAGAGGAAGCAGATGATTGGTGGGTTGCTACCCGCACTGAGTTGGAATCTACTGGGAATGCTGAGATCACTTGGGCTGTGTTCAGAGAGAGATTCCTGAGGAAGTACTTTCCAGAAGATGTCAGAGGAAAGAAAGAGATAGAGTTCTTAGAATTGAAGCAGGGTAACAAGTCTGTTACTGAGTATGCTGCTAAGTTCACAGAGCTGTCAAAGTATTACACTCCCTATGATGAGGCTACTGGGGAATTCTCGAAATGTGTGAAGTTTGAGAACGGGTTGCGTCCCGAGATCAAGCAGGCTATTGGATATCAGCGGATTATAGTGTTTTCTGATCTGGTTGACTGTTGCAGGATTTTTGAACAGGATACCAAGGCCAGAGCGGAAAGCTATCAGCAGAGGGTGGATAGGAAAGGCAAGAATCAGAATGATCGTGGGAAACCGTATGCAGCTGGCAAAGGTTTCCAGAGACAGAGTGGGATGAAGAGGCCTAGTGGGGGAGACTCTAGTGCTCCTGCTAAGTGTTACAGATGTGGTCAGGCGGGACATCGTTTCCATGAGTGTACCAGTGCTGAGAAGAAGTGTTTCAAGTGTGGTAAAGGTGGTCATTTGGCTGCAGAGTGCCGGTTGAAGACTCTGACTTGCTTCAACTGTGGAGAGGTGGGTCATATCAGTCCACAGTGTCCTAAGCCAAAGAAGGAGAACCAGTCGGGAGGCAAGGTCTTTGCTTTATCGGGTTCTGAGACTTTTGCAGACGATCGTTTGATCCGAGGTACGTGTTATATTAATGGCTTTCCTCTTGTAGCTATTATCGACACAGGTGCTACTCATTCCTTTATATCTTTGGATTGTGCTGTGAAACTTAAATTAGAGATGTCTGAGATGCATGGAAGTATGGTGATTGATACTCCTGCGAAGGGTTCAGTGACTACTACTTCAGTTTGTTTAAATTGTCCTTTGAGTATTTTTGGTAGAGACTTTGGGATGGACCTAGTGTGTCTTCCACTAATGCAGATTGATGTTATTCTGGGTATGAACTGGTTGGTGTTTAACCGAGTTTCTATCAACTGTTTTGATAAGACTGTGATTTTTCCTGAGATTGAGGAAGGAAAGAGTTTGTTTCTATCAGCGAGGCAGGTGAATGAGGCAGTAACAGATGGGGCAGAGTTGTTTATGCTGTTAGCGACTTTGGAGGCTAAAGATAAACTGGCGATTGGCGATCTAACCGTGGTGTGTGATTTTCCTGATGTGTTTCCTGAAGAAGTGAATGAATTGCCGCCAGAGCGTGAAGTTGAATTCTCGATTGATTTGGTACCTGGTACTAGACCGATATCGATGGCTCCGTACCGTATGTCTGCTGTTGAGTTAGCTGAATTGAAGAGTCAGCTGGAAGATCTGTTGGATAAGAAATTTATTCGTCCGAGTGTGTCACCGTGGGGTGCACCAGTGTTATTGGTTAAGAAGAAAGAAGGTACTATGAGGTTGTGTGTGGACTACAGGCAACTGAATAAAGTGACGATCAAGAATTGGTATCCTTTGCCGAGGATTGATGATTTGATGGATCAGTTGGTTGGTGCGAGTGTGTTCAGCAAGATAGATTTGAGATCGGGATATCATCAGATACGTGTGAAAACTGAGGATATTCAGAAGACTGCTTTCAGAACAAGGTATGGACATTATGAGTATTCTGTAATGCCTTTTGGTGTGACTAATGCGCCTGGAGTATTCATGGAGTATATGAATAGGATTTTCCATCCGTACCTAGACAAGTTTGTTGTGGTGTTTATTGATGACATTTTGGTGTATTCGAAATCTGAAGAAGAGCATGCTGAGCATTTGAGAGTGGTTTTAGAAGTTCTCCGAGAAAAGAAGTTATTTGCTAAACTATCCAAGTGTGAATTTTGGTTAGAGGAAGTTAGTTTTCTTGGTCATGTGATTTCAAGAGGTGGTGTTGCTGTTGATCCTTCTAAGATAGAAGCGGTATCTAAGTGGGAAGCTCCGAAGTCTGTTGCTGAGATTCGAAGTTTCCTTGGATTGGCTGGTTACTATAGGAAATTCATTGAGGGATTTTCTAAGTTGGCGTTACCGTTGACGATGTTGACTAGAAAGGGGCAAGCGTTTGTTTGGGACTCAAAATGTGAAGAAGGTTTCCAAGAGTTAAAGAGAAGGTTAACTACTGTTCCTATTCTGATATTACCGAGTGTAACACCTCAAAATTTGCCCTCCTCTCTTGGGACTAGCTTAACATATTGCATATCATTTTAGGTCATTAGGCATTACATATTGCATATCATGTGGTTACATTATGCAAGCCATACTCTCAAGTCTGGATCAAAGGATGAGGAAGTCAAAGTGCAAGCCTAGGGTTTCATTTGACTGATCATTGGCCATCTGAGGATGGGGCTATGAATTAGGGTTTCATGATTCTCAATGGATAGTGGTCTTCATCTTGATTGAAGTGATACATCATCATCATCATGGTTTGATTTCATCCAGTGATTGGAGGCAGATTCCTTGAGATTAGGGTTTTGACCACTAGTCAACCCTAATCAGTTGCATTGGGCCAGCCATGGCATAGTCAGGAGATGGGGTTTATGATGGCTATGGAGTTCATTCTATGATTATATTGTGCTTATTGAGGCTAGGGTTTCACCCTTGAGCCATTTCATCAGGAGATTGGAGCTCAGATTGATCAATGCATTGCCAGATTCATCTATCAGATGAAAAAGTCAACTGTGGTCAACTGTACATGATCTGATGGATTTGGAGGTAGAAATGAGTTGGATACACTTCATTCATGTTGGAACAAGTGTTATTTGACATCTCAAAGCTTAAGAATGGAGAAAATCAAGTCAGGATAAAAACTGCCAAAAATAGAAAGTGACTTGTAATTGAAGTTTCCAAAAATGGAAAGTTTTTGACCTCAAAATAAAATGTCTAAGGAAGCTTCAAATGAAGAATTGTTCAACATTAAAGTTGTAGATCTTGTTCTCACCTTTCCAAAAAGTCCAAGAACTTGAAAATCCCATGTATGGTTGGAAAATTATGGCTCAGTGAATTTCAAAAATGACCCATAATCAGGAGGCCATAACTTCCACATGGATTGTCCAAATTAGAAGTTCTTTATATGCACAAACTCCATTTGACATGTACTTTCATGGTGCATAATTGGATTTTCTCAAAAATGGTCAATGCAAAAAGTCAAATTTCAACTGGACAGTTAAATGGATCAGGGGCAAAATTGTCCAACTTGTGAAATAATTGGAATTTTTGAGTGGGGATTTTTGCAACATTTCATAAATGGCATTTGAAAGTTGTTGGAATCATCATAACATGCTAAGTCTTCATGGTTTGGAAAATGGCTTTTGAAATGAACTTGAATAATTGAACACATAGCCATTCACATGTGGAATTTCCAAAATACACATCCAATGAGCATAAGCCAAGTTGCAACAGCTCACACATGTCATTTTGAGAGTGTGTGAGCTGTCCATGAGCTGGCAATGAGCTGGCATATGAAGTTACATTTTTGCCCTTGGTGTAAAATTAACATTTTGCTAATCATTTCTATTTTGGCTAATGAGAGTGATTAAACATGGATTAAGCTTGAGTATATATTGTTAATCATCATCAAATCATAACAGAATTTCACAAGCCTCAAAATCAGATCAAATTCCCTCCAAATTCTCAAGAATTCTTCAAGAACACTTCACACAAAAATTCATCAAACTTTCTCAATTCTCTATCATTTTGCAAAGTTCTTTTGGATCTGATCTCTATTCCTCTCATGCTTGGACTGTTTTGGCATTTCAACATCAAATCCATCTCCATTCTCAATTGTCCAAGTGAAGCTCGATTATGGTGAATCAAGATTTCATGCATTAGAAGCTGATTCGCTCGAACCTGATCATATCATTCAATTGCTTGGAGCTTCTAGTCCATCTGTTTGAGGTTAACACGCACAAAGAGCATCAATTCCAGCACTGCATTCCAGGTAATCGATTTTTTCGAATGTCTTGATTCCTCAATTGCTCATGTGCGTTTGGTAGAGTGAAGAACATAGATCGTAGTGATGTGATTAGTTTAGGAATTGGTGAACTGTAGAGGAAGTAATCTGGAATTTAAGTTTCGAATGCAAACCCTAAGTTGATCGATCCGTGAGATTTAGGAACATTTAGGTTAAATCATGATGATATTTGGATTCCTCTCGTTGAGACCGTTCCAATGACTATACGCATGAGGATTTTGGTGAAAGTTTGTTGTTCTTCATGTTCTGGGATTTCTGGAAAACGCGTGTGGGAGACGATGAATTCCGAGCGCAAAAGAGTGTTTGATCTGAATCCTCGTTTGAATTTTCGAATAACATGTTTCCCGCGCCACTGTTCACCTAATTACGAAATTGCCATTAATGAATTCAATTAATTATAATATATTCAAATAAATTATAAAAAAATCATAAACACCTTAAAAAACTCATAAAAAATTATTTAAAAATCAGAAAAATGTGTGGATTTTTTTGTTGACTTCCTAATTCCCTGTAGAATTTTGTTGACCTATTTTTGGAGGTTGTGCTTGGAGAAATTTAGTTTGACCTAGGGTTATTTGACATGTATGCAATTTTGATACATTTTGCCATTTTGATTATGAAATCCTCATGCTTATAAAGAAATGTTTGAAATTTTTTGTGGTAATTGTAGACTGGTTGATGGTTATTTACATGTACGTTTTATGAATTTTGGATACCTGGTGTTTGAGTTAGGAATTTTTGAATCTAGGTGTGACAATTTGTGTCACACCTAGTTAGGTCAACTTGCTGGATTTATTTTCATGACCTAGGCTTGTTAGAATGGGATGAAATTTTGCGTGATGGATCATTGACATGTTAAGATGCTATGTGAATTTTGTTGGATTTTTATGTTGCATTTTCAAATTGATTGGTATTTTTCATCTCTGTTGGTCAAATGTGCAAGCTTGTGTGACATAGGTTGGGAATATCCTTGTGAAATGCTCATATGGTATTGGATGTTCATGAAATTTGGTATGAGGGTGGTAGACACGTTGTAGGACATCCCTGTTTTGGTCCCATTCATTTCTTTATTGTTTTCATGGACTTGTGAATTTTTGAAGTGAATGCATGTGTTGATGTTGTGATTTGGCTCATATAATTGTGTCTGTTTTTGTTGATTTTCATTGACATGGTTCCCTTTGTCCAATTGAGCTAAAATTTGACATGCCATACCTTGAATATGTCCTGTTTAGGTGTAAATTATTTGAGGATTTTTGGAATTGTTTTGATATGGAATTGAATGCAATAGTTCTGTTTGGATGTTGGATGTTTCATTTGAACTAGTTTGGATTGTTTTGTGCATAAAATGGATATGGTGAATGGTATGAACATGGGATTAATTGTGTTGGCTTTTGTTTGACATTAATTTGACTTTGGTTAGAGATCCCTTGCTGTTTAGACATTTTTGTCACCTTTGGACCCTAGGCTTGGCCTAGAGGTCCAGTTTCTCACATTTGCTTGATTTTTCAGGATGAAATGCATAATGCCTAAAGGGATTGAGCCAAGTTAATTCAATTGAGATTATTTGTTGTTTGTACACTAACATGACTTGGTTTTGTAGGTTGTGAAGCTTGGGCTTGAGCTTATAGCTTGCCTTGTTGTGCATTGACTTGTATAGTCTGACTGGTTAACATTTGCTGTTTTCTGATTGGTTGTCTGAGATACTGACTGGTTAGCTTTTGTACAGGTACATTTAGTCGCTTCTAGTTCTTTTAAGAACTTGCTTGCTAGCTGCTGCTTGGTTGTGTAGACCATTTGAGGTAGGTCCTCTTGACTTCATGTAGTCTGGAGACCCGGTTTGTTATTTGGCCGGGCAAAATGTCTGAAGTCCTCCTTAAGAGGCGATGATTGTGATTGTTTAATATTGTGCCTAAGCAGGTAAAGTCCTTAATCAAGGCAATTGGTGGAAGGTAGGGATATGCAATCTATCCCCCACTATTCTGTGTGTCGTCCCTCTGCTCACACGGCTGTGTGTTGATGCATTGGGGCACAAACCCAAGATCTGTGCTGTCGCACAATCGAGTCAGAGTCATTGAGCGTAGAAGGGTCCCTCCATTCTGGACCCACGCTCCCTTGTCAGAAGCTCTCCCTGGTCAGGGATAAGAGCTGTGAGGTCTCATCCTCACTTCACCTTTTCATCTGCTTCACCTTAGCCTCGTAATGGCAAGGTTAAGAGCGAATAATACCCATGTACAGACGACTCGCTGAGGCAGTCAAACCTATTGTGTGAGCCCACTTGTTTGGTTATAGTGCGTGCTATGTGGATATCTGTTTGAGATGCTTGTTCTCATTTGATGTATGCTTGAATTATTTTGTATGCTTGTATGCTTGCTTCTTTCCTGGATAGGAGTAGTTTGCTTATGCAAGTAGGATAGAAAACTGAACTTAGGGTAACGATGCATGACAACACTAGGCTCGAGTCCAGCTCCCTGGTAGTGTGTCTTCCCCTGGTTTCTGGCTAGTAATTCAGTCCCTTTCGGGGGAACTACATCGCCCTGATCCTTGTTCCAGACGAGGTATGTAGGCAGGTGGTCGTGCGAGACCACTCCGGGCAACCTTTTTTTTTTTTTTTTTGTGTGTGTTTGCTTGTTATCTGATTGTGTGTTTGGTTCGGATGCCGACGTAAGTCCAGTGAGTGGCTGTCGGGCTCCACGTTTGCCGTTTTTGTGTTTTGGTTCGGATGCTGACGTAATTCCATCGAGTGGTTGTCGGGCTCCATGTTTGCCATCTGTTTGTGCGTTTTGTGTTGTTTGGCGTGCGTAAGCCGAACTACAGTGGCTCTGATTCTCGTTCCAGACGAGATATGTAGGCATAGGATGCGATGTCCTATCGAGCTCCCTTCTCTTAACCCCACCTGCGTTCCCTGTGTGTGTGATGTTTAGCAACCTTTTCTTTTCTTAGAACGTGGATCCCGTCGAGTACGACGGATGTGAGGGGTGCTAATACCTTCCCCTTGCGTAACCGACTCCCTTACCCTTTCTCTTTGGTCGCGAGACCATTTCCTTTCCAGGTTTCTCTGAGCGTTTCCTTTCCCTATCTTGGGATAAATAACGCGCAGTGGCGGCTCTGTGTTGTGTTTTTTATTTGAGTCCCGCCGGTTGATTTTTCGCGGATGCGACACCGAGCCCGTCGGAATCATTTGAGGTTTACTGTGATGCTTCATTGTTGGGTTTGGGTGGTGTGTTGATGCAGAATAAGCAGGTTATAGCTTATGCTTCGAGACAACTGAGGATTCATGAAAGGAACTACCCGACACACGATTTAGAGTTGGCAGCTGTGGTATTTGTTCTGAAGTTATGGAGGCATTACTTGTATGGGTCAAGATTTGAGGTTTTCAGTGACCATAAGAGTTTAAAGTATTTGTTTGATCAGAAAGAGCTGAATATGAGACAGAGGAGATGGTTAGAGTTTCTGAAGGATTATGACTTCGGTTTGAATTACCATCCGGGTAAAGCAAACGTAGTGGCTGATGCATTGAGTCGGAAATCATTGCATATGTCTATGTTAATGGTTAAGGAATTGGATTTAATTGAGCAGTTTAGAGACTTGAGTTTGGTGTGTGAGAGTATTCACAATAGTGTTAAATTGGGAATGTTGAAGTTAACGAGTAGTATTCTGGATGAGATTAGAGAGGGTCAGAAATCCGATGTGCTTTTGGTTGATAAGTTGACTTTAGTGAATCAAGGTCAAGGTGGTGAATTCAGAGTTGATGAGAATGGTATTTTGAAATTTGGGAATCGGGTGTGTATTCCGGATGTTACCGAACTTAAGAAGAGTATTCTTGAGGAAGGACATCGTAGTGGCCTGAGTATTCATCCTGAAGCTACGAAGATGTATCATGATCTGAAAAAGTTATTTTGGTGGCCGGGAATGAAAAGAGAAATTGCGAGTTTTGTTTATTCTTGTTTGACTTGTCAGAAGTCAAAGATTGAGCATCAGAAGCCGTCTGGGCTAATGCAACCGTTGGCTATTCCAGAATGGAAGTGGGATAGTATCAGTATGGATTTTGTTTCTGGTTTACCGAGGACAATTAAGAATTTTGAAGCTATTTGGGTGATTGTTGACAGATTGACGAAATCGGCTCATTTCATTCCGATCAGAATGGATTATCCGTTAGAGAGATTAGTCGAGTTGTATATTGAGAAGATTGTAAGTTTGCATGGTATTCCGTCGAGTATTGTTTCGGACAGAGACCCGAGATTTACATCGAAGTTCTGGGAAGGTTTGCAGAAGGCTTTGGGAACTAAGCTGAGATTGAGTTCTGCATATCATCCGCAGACTGATGGTCAGACTGAGAGGACGATTCAGTCATTAAAGGATCTTTTGAGGGCTTGTGTTTTGGAAAAGGGAGGTGCTTGGGATTGTTATTTGCCTTTGATTGAGTTTACCTACAACAATAGTTTTCATTCGAGCATTGGTATGGCACCGTTTGAAGCTTTGTATGGTAGGAGATGTCGGACGCCTTTATGTTGGTATGAGTCCGGTGAGAGTGCTGTGGTTGGACCGGAGATTGTTCAACAAACTACGGAAAAGATTAAGATGATTCAGGAGAAGATGAGAATTGCTCAGAGTCGTCAGAAGAGTTATCACGATAAGAGGAGGAAGTCACTTGAGTTCCAAGAGGGAGATCATGTGTTTCTTTGTGTTACTCCGATAACTGGGGTTGGTCGAGCTTTGAAGTCGAAGAAGTTGACACCTCGATTTATTGGTCCTTATCAGATTTTGGAGAGGATAGGGGAGGTAGCCTATCGTATCGCTTTACCGTCGTCGCTTACGAATTTGCATGAGGTTTTTCATGTGTCTCAGTTGAGGAGGTACATTCATGATCCGTCGCATGTAGTCCAAATAGATGATGTACAGGTGAGAGAAAACCTGACTGTTGAAACGTCACCTATGAGGATTGAGGATCGAGAGTTGAAGCAGTTGCGGGGTAAAGAGATTGCCTTGGTGAAGGTAGCTTGGGGAGGACCAGCAGGTGGCAATGTGACTTGGGAACTGGAGAGTCAGGTGAAGGAGTCTTATCCGGAGTTATTCGCTTGAGGTATGTTTTCGAGGACGAAAACTCTTTTAGTGGGGGAGAGTTGTAACACCCCGATAATAATATGATAATTATTTAAATTAAGTTAATAATATATTTATTAATTTAATTAGATAATTGGATTATTATTATTATTATTTTTGGAATTATTGAATTATTATTATTATTGGAATAATAATATAAATTGGAAAATATATATATGTTGGAAATAAGGAAAAGAGCCCATTTGGTAAAAAGAGTTTTTACGTGAAACAGAGAAGCGGCTGAAAAGTGGAAAGTGGAGAAAGGGCAAAGAGGAAGAGCAAGGGCAAAGGTTGGAGAAGAGAAAGCTTGAAGCTCAAAGATTTGCCGGATTAATCAGGTAAGGGGGGTTTATCGTCGTTTAATGGGTATTATGGGTTAGCATGTAATGGGTAGTGATAAACCGTTGAATTGACCCTAATTGGGATTTGGAATGCTGAGAAATTGTGATGAATAAGTTGTGTGAAAACTGTAATTGAATCGATAATGGTGTGTGTCGTAAATTTCTGGACGTGTAGCTTTTTACGGAATTAGAATCGGAGGTCCGGAAGTCCTCCAACGGCGGAAAATGCGGAGAATTCTGCATTTTGCTTTGTGTTAGCGCAGGAACAGCTTTCTGTCTTGCGTTAACCGGTTAACCCAGGGCGTTAACCGGTTAACACTGTTATAAATTGTGAAAAAACTGCTGTTTTGTCTGCGTTAACCGGTTAACCCAGGACGTTAACCGGTTAACACTGTTGCGTTTTGCCAGAAAGTGTGTTGTGCTGCGTTAACCGGTTAACCCAGGGCGTTAACCGGTTAACACTGTTGCAGAGTGGAAAAATTGTTAATTTAAATGTTGTGTGCCTAATTGATGGTTGCCTATATCGGTGTGTGATATTGTAGGGATCATTTCCCGCTGTTTTGAACAGTATAGGTATTAGTAGAGTGTGCTAATACTGTGTTTAATTATTTGACATGATATGATGTGTTGATAATGTATGATGGTATGCATAATGTTGTGAATGTGTATGTTATGCATATGTTGCGAATGGACTGTTTTATGACTTAGAGAGTGAGCATCGGTCCATTGTGGATTATTGTTGTGATGTTGCATTGCTAGGTGATTAGCATGCATAATGTGGCCTTTATGGTGGTAGCTAATTCCCATGGTGAGGAATTAGTGATGTTAGTCATTTGGACTGTTTTTGATGTTTGCATGTTAAGTGAATTAGCGTGCATAGCATGGCCCTTGGGGTGGTAGCTAATTCCCATGGTGAGGAATTAGTGATGTGAGTCACTAGGTCTCAAATGAGTGGGACTAGTGAGCTTGGTAGCCGTACCTGGATTTGGTCGGTGAAGTTGAACTATATGTTCACGAATAGTCGGTACCGCATGCATGGAGTCTCATTGCATAATATATGTGTAGTGTATGATATGAATGGATGTATTCCAATGTTATACATGTGTTGTGTTGGCATTGAGCATGAGTATGATTTGTGTTGATATTGAGTATGATATTTGAGTTGATGTGCCGTTACTGAATGTGTGATACGATTAGGGTGATTAATGCGTTAAATTACTTAACATGACATTATATTCTATAATGCTTATTATATCGATTGAGGAACTCACCCTTACAACTATTTTTCAGGTAACGAGCAGTGATTGAGTAGAAGCTAATGCTTGGAGTCTAGTGTAGTCTCCTTAGTGGGTCATGCTCTGATAGATGTAACATCGGGAGGGAACATTTTAATTGTGTTGTTGATGTTTGTTGAGCCAGTTTACATGTAGTATGTTACATGTTTTGAATGATCGATTTGATCTCTATCCGCTGCGTATTGTGCAATACTTTATGTTTTGAGTTAAATAATGAGCATGACTAAATAGTATGACGAATGGTGCGAAATAAATGTGTGACACCCTTAATTGCATGATTACTCTGATTTATATGTTGTTATTTTAATTAAATATTTGGGGTATTTTGGAAGGGTGTTACATTAGTGGTATCAGAGCATAGTCGGTCGAGTCGAGTCGTAATTATTCTGTTTCCCCTGTACGGGATAGGTGTTGTGTAACCCTATCAGTACTTATTGTTTAGTTTGTTGGGTTTCAGAATAGAGATGGCTGGAAGAGGTAGAGATGATGCTGCGATTGCTGAGGCTCTGGGTATGCTAGCTGGAGTACTTGGAGGGAATCCGAATGTTGTGGGAATGGGAGCTGCTCGTCAACTGAGTGAGTTCCAGAAGAACAATCCTCCAATGTTCAAGGGAGCATACGATCCAGATGGCGCTCAGAAGTGGTTGAAGGAGATCGAGAGAATCTTCCGAGTGACTGAGTGTGCCGATAACCAGAAGGTCAGGTTCGGTACGCATATGCTGTCAGAGGAAGCAGATGATTGGTGGGTTGCTACCCGCACTGAGTTGGAATCTACTGGGAATGCTGAGATCACTTGGGCTGTGTTCAGAGAGAGATTCCTGAGGAAGTACTTTCCAGAAGATGTCAGAGGAAAGAAAGAGATAGAGTTCTTAGAATTGAAGCAGGGTAACAAGTCTGTTACTGAGTATGCTGCTAAGTTCACAGAGCTGTCAAAGTATTACACTCCCTATGATGAGGCTACTGGGGAATTCTCGAAATGTGTGAAGTTTGAGAACGGGTTGCGTCCCGAGATCAAGCAGGCTATTGGATATCAGCGGATTATAGTGTTTTCTGATCTGGTTGACTGTTGCAGGATTTTTGAACAGGATACCAAGGCCAGAGCGGAAAGCTATCAGCAGAGGGTGGATAGGAAAGGCAAGAATCAGAATGATCGTGGGAAACCGTATGCAGCTGGCAAAGGTTTCCAGAGACAGAGTGGGATGAAGAGGCCTAGTGGGGGAGACTCTAGTGCTCCTGCTAAGTGTTACAGATGTGGTCAGGCGGGACATCGTTTCCATGAGTGTACCAGTGCTGAGAAGAAGTGTTTCAAGTGTGGTAAAGGTGGTCATTTGGCTGCAGAGTGCCGGTTGAAGACTCTGACTTGCTTCAACTGTGGAGAGGTGGGTCATATCAGTCCACAGTGTCCTAAGCCAAAGAAGGAGAACCAGTCGGGAGGCAAGGTCTTTGCTTTATCGGGTTCTGAGACTTTTGCAGACGATCGTTTGATCCGAGGTACGTGTTATATTAATGGCTTTCCTCTTGTAGCTATTATCGACACAGGTGCTACTCATTCCTTTATATCTTTGGATTGTGCTGTGAAACTTAAATTAGAGATGTCTGAGATGTATGGAAGTATGGTGATTGATACTCCTGCGAAGGGTTCAGTGACTACTACTTCAGTTTGTTTAAATTGTCCTTTGAGTATTTTTGGTAGAGACTTTGGGATGGACCTAGTGTGTCTTCCACTAATGCAGATTGATGTTATTCTGGGTATGAACTGGTTGGTGTTTAACCGAGTTTCTATCAACTGTTTTGATAAGACTGTGATTTTTCCTGAGATTGAGGAAGGAAAGAGTTTGTTTCTATCAGCGAGGCAGGTGAATGAGGCAGTAACAGATGGGGCAGAGTTGTTTATGCTGTTAGCGACTTTGGAGGCTAAAGATAAACTGGCGATTGGCGATCTAACCGTGGTGTGTGATTTTACTGACGTGTTTCCTGAAGAAGTGAATGAATTGCCGCCAGAGCGTGAAGTTGAATTCTCGATTGATTTGGTACCTGGTACTAGACCGATATCGATGGCTCCGTACCGTATGTCTGCTGTTGAGTTAGCTGAATTGAAGAGTCAGCTGGAAGATCTGTTGGATAAGAAATTTATTCGTCCGAGTGTGTCACCGTGGGGTGCACCAGTGTTATTGGTTAAGAAGAAAGAAGGTACTATGAGGTTGTGTGTGGACTACAGGCAACTGAATAAAGTGACGATCAAGAATTGGTATCCTTTGCCGAGGATTGATGATTTGATGGATCAGTTGGTTGGTGCGAGTGTGTTCAGCAAGATAGATTTGAGATCGGGATATCATCAGATACGTGTGAAAACTGAGGATATTCAGAAGACTGCTTTTAGAACAAGGTATGGACATTATGAGTATTCTGTAATGCCTTTTGGTGTGACTAATGCGCCTGGAGTATTCATGGAGTATATGAATAGGATTTTCCATCCGTACCTAGACAAGTTTGTTGTGGTGTTTATTGATGACATTTTGGTGTATTCGAAATCTGAAGAAGAGCATGCTGAGCATTTGAGAGTGGTTTTAGAAGTTCTCCGAGAAAAGAAGTTATTTGCTAAACTATCCAAGTGTGAATTTTGGTTAGAGGAAGTTAGTTTTCTTGGTCATGTGATTTCAAGAGGTGGTGTTGCTGTTGATCCTTCTAAGATAGAAGCGGTATCTAAGTGGGAAGCTCCGAAGTCTGTTGCTGAGATTCGAAGTTTCCTTGGATTGGCTGGTTACTATAGGAAATTCATTGAGGGATTTTCTAAGTTGGCGTTACCGTTGACGATGTTGACTAGAAAGGGGCAAGCGTTTGTTTGGGACTCAAAATGTGAAGAAGGTTTCCAAGAGTTAAAGAGAAGGTTAACTACTGTTCCTATTCTGATATTACCGAGTGTAACACCTCAAAATTTGCCCTCCTCTCTTGGGACTAGCTTAACATATTGCATATCATTTTAGGTCATTAGGCATTACATATTGCATATCATGTGGTTACATTATGCAAGCCATACTCTCAAGTCTGGATCAAAGGATGAGGAAGTCAAAGTGCAAGCCTAGGGTTTCATTTGACTGATCATTGGCCATCTGAGGATGGGGCTATGAATTAGGGTTTCATGATTCTCAATGGATAGTGGTCTTCATCTTGATTGAAGTGATACATCATCATCATCATGGTTTGATTTCATCCAGTGATTGGAGGCAGATTCCTTGAGATTAGGGTTTTGACCACTAGTCAACCCTAATCAGTTGCATTGGGCCAGCCATGGCATAGTCAGGAGATGGGGTTTATGATGGCTATGGAGTTCATTCTATGATTATATTGTGCTTATTGAGGCTAGGGTTTCACCCTTGAGCCATTTCATCAGGAGATTGGAGCTCAGATTGATCAATGCATTGCCAGATTCATCTATCAGATGAAAAAGTCAACTGTGGTCAACTGTACATGATCTGATGGATTTGGAGGTAGAAATGAGTTGGATACACTTCATTCATGTTGGAACAAGTGTTATTTGACATCTCAAAGCTTAAGAATGGAGAAAATCAAGTCAGGATAAAAACTGCCAAAAATAGAAAGTGACTTGTAATTGAAGTTTCCAAAAATGGAAAGTTTTTGACCTCAAAATAAAATGTCTAAGGAAGCTTCAAAGGACATAAGATCAACAACAAGACCTAGGTCAATGCACAATGAGCACAAAGTACATTTCGGCTATGCATGATTTGAATGCATGATATATGAATGATCATGATTATGAGAATGCTGACACTTGGCAGACTGGGAGTTTGTAGGGACCGTTTACAGAGATTCTGATTCCTCAACACCAATAACTCATACCCGTACAATTAACAAGCGCGTCCAGAGGAGAATCTATCATGATTGACAGTTATAAATAACCAAAGGTCCATCCTTCTAGAGGATTAATGAGTTATACTCCATGGGGACTTTTGTTGGTGATCCAGGAATATTTATGCAACCTTGAGGCTTTCGGGGAAACAAATGATTTTCCTTTGATTTTCACATATATCAAAGTAATTTTGTTCTTTTTACTAAATTTCAAATTCTTTTTCGAGTTTCAAAATTTCATTATTAACAAATAAATGACACTTTGCATAACAAAGAAAAGCGTAGATGAACACAACTAACAATGATTGGGAAAACTTGTATTTTATTCAAGTATGGTAGCACACAAATGGCGTAGCTCCATAGAGTGTTACAAATTTTTTTGGAAAATGGCAATAAGGAAAGGTTTACGTTGAATTCAGTGACCACTAACATCCTTAATAGATATGATTCCCCCAAAACCTTGCTCCTAAGGGGAGTGACTGGATTAATCTTCCACCTCAAATTCTTCGGTGTTAATCAGTAACAACTGATGCAGTTTATGCCTTGTGCCCCTAACTTTTGCCTGGATCGCCCTTTCGGGTTTTCAATCCACCGGGACGCTCCTTTTTGCCTAAGTCGCCTTTTCAGGTTTTCAACTTAGCGAGCTACCATTTCTTTTATTCATCCCTTACTTTTGCCTGGACCGCCCTTTCGGGTTTTCAGTCCACCGGGATACCTTTTTTTTGCCTAAATCGCCCTTTCAGGTTTTCGATTTAGCGGGTTTTTATTAGGCATAGTATTTTTTAACTGCATCAGAGTTCACGGGGTGTGAGAGCTCTTCACCATTCATAGTTGTGAGAATCAAGGCACCTCCGAAGAAAGCTTTCTTCACAACATATGGGCCTTCATAATTGGGAGTCCACTTCCCACGTGAGTCCTTGTGTATTGGCAAGATCTTCTTAAGCACGAGGTCTCCTTCTCTGAATTCCCGAACACGTACTTTCTTATCAAAAGCCCTTTTAAGCCGTTTTTGGTATAATTGTCCATGGCACAAAGAAGTCATTCGCTTCTCATCTATGAGGTTTAACTGATTAAATCTATTTTGAATCCACTCAGCCTCTTCCAGCTTGGTCTCCATCAAGATTCTCATTGAAGGTATCTCCACTTCAATTGGGAGAACTACCTCCATCCCATATACCAAAGAGAAAGGGGTTGCCCCTGTTGAAGTCCGGACGGAAGTCCGGTATCCATGCAGTGCAAAGGGTAGCATTTCGTACCAATCCTTATAGGTTTTTACCATTTTCGGCAGGATCTTCTTGATGTTTTTATTAGCGGCTTCAACAACGCCATTCATCTTTGGACGATATGGTGAAGAGTTATGGTGCTCAATATTGAAGCTCTCGCATAATTCTTTCATGGTCTTATTGTTCAGATTCGTCCCATTATCTGTGATGATCCGGCTTGGAATCCCATAACGGCAAATGATCTCTTTCTTGAGGAACCGTGCAACCACTTGTTTTGTCACATTAGCGTAAGAGGCGGCTTCTACCCATTTGGTAAAGTAATCAATGGCAACCAGGATGAAGCGGTGACCATTGGAAGCTTTAGGCTCGATGGCGCCAATCATGTCGATGCCCCACATTGAGAAAGGCCAAGGTGACGTCAAAACATTTAGCAGGGTCGGAGGCACGTGTACCTTGTCGGCATAGATTTGGCATTTATGACATTTTCTAGCATAATTGAAGCAGTCGGATTCCATGGTCAACCAGTAATAACCAGCTCTCAAAATATTCTTGGCCATGGCATGCCCATTGGCATGAGTTCCTTAGGAACCTTCATGAATCTCCTTGATCAACAGGTCCGCTTCACGTCCATCCACGCATCTGAGCAGAATCATGTCGTAATTTCTCTTGTATAACACACCATTGCTTAAGAAGAATTTGGATGCCAATTTCCTCAATGTTTTCTTGTCAAGGGTTGTTGCATCTGTTGGATATTCTTGATTTTGCAAAAAGCATTTGATGTCGTGAAACCAGGGTTTACCATCGGCTTCCTCTTCAACTGATTGGCAGTAGGCAGGCTCAACTTTCCACTCGATCTGAATTAGAGGTGCTTCATTATGGAATCTAACTTGGTACATTGAAGCCAACATAGCCAAAGCATCAGCAATTTGATTCTCAGTTCTCGGGATATGACGGAAAGTGATTTCGTCAAAGTATTTTATTAATTCCATGACATAGGCACGATATGGGATCAACTTGGTATCACGGGTTTCCCATTCTCCCTTGACTTGGTATATCACCAAGGCTGAGTCTCCACATACTTCGAGGATTTTGATTAGGAGATAAATGGCTGATTCGATGCCTAAGATGCACGCCTCATATTCTGCTATATTATTTGTGCAATCAAAACACAACCTTGCTGTGAAAGGAGTGTATCCACCATTCGGATTTAACAGAACAACTCCTACGCCATGCCCCATGTAATTGGAGGAACCATCGAACATGAGCTTCCACCGAGATCCGGTTCAGGTCCTTCATCAAGTCCTGGGATTTCACAATCTTGTACTACCATAATGTCTTCATCAGGGAAGTCAAACTTCAACGGTTGGTAATCTTCAACGGGCTGGTTTGCCAAGTAATCAGACAACACACTTCCTTTAATGGCTTTCTGAGATACATATTGGATGTCATGCTCAGATAGTAACATCTGCCAACGGGCGAGTCTTCCAGTCAAAGCAGGCTTTTCAAAGATGTACTTTATTGGATCTATTTTTGAGATCAACAAAGTAGTGTGGAAAATCATGTATTGTCTTAAACGACGAGCGGCCCATGCTAAAGCACAACAAGTTTTATCAAAGAGTGAGTATCGGGTTTCACAATCGGTAAATCTCTTACTTAGATAATAGATGGCATGCTCCTTTCGACCGGTTTCGTCATGTTGTCCCAGCACACATCCCATTGACTTTTCAAGCACTGTTAAGTACATAAAGAGTGGTTTCCCCTGAATAGGTGGAATTAGAATAGGGGGCTCTTGCAGGTATTGTCTGATCTTCTCAAAAGCCATTTGGCAGTCAGAATTCCATTCAACTGCTTGATCTTTTCTGAGCAACTTGAATATAGGTTCACACGTAGCAGTCATATGAGATATAAACCTAGAGATGTAGTTCAAACGTCCCAGGAATCCTCTAACTTCTTTCTCTGTACGTGGAGCAGGCATTTCTTGTATTGCCCTAACCTTGTCTGGATCTACCTCAATTCCTCCTTGACTGACGATGAAACCAAGCAACTTTCCAGATCGGACACCGAAGGTGCATTTAGCAGGATTCAACCGTAGTCGAAATTTCCGAAGACGCTCAAATAGCTTTTGCAAGTGGTCTATGTGATCCTCTTCACTTTGGGATTTTGCAATCATATCATCCACATAAACCTCAATTTCCTTGTGCATCATGTCATGGAAAAGAGTGACCATTGCTCTTTGGTAAGTTGCCCCAGCATTTTTGAGACCGAATGGCATTACCTTGTAGCAAAATGTTCCCCAAGGAGTGATGAATGTGGTCTTTTCCATGTCCTCTGGATCCATCTTAATTTGATTATAACCCGAGAATCCGTCCATAAAGGAGAAGACTGCGAACTTAGCAGTGTTGTCTACCAGAGTGTCAATATGTGGCAGGGGGAAATCGTCCTTTGGACTAGCTTTGTTTAGATCCATGTAATCAACACACATCCTGACCTTGCCATCCTTTTTGGGTACTGGCACAATGTTGGCTACCTGTAGCGGTGTATTCGTCGCTATATGATCTATCGATTAAATCATAAGCAAGAGATACATTGAAATTTCGAGTCGCCACCGCACTTTTATTTATCCAAAGGATTGGCTAAAAAGCGAACAAAAGCCTAAGAAGTTTTACACGTAGAAAACTAATAAAAAGATCAGAGAGTCTGGGTAAGGGGTAAATTACGCAATGGGAAGGTGTTAGGCACCCACTACGTCCTAGGTACTCCTAGGGAGCCCTTTTCACACTTGTTGTAAAAGATTGTTATTTGTTATGACATAAGTATTGTGCAAACATGATTGGGATGATGAGAAAAGAATATACAATTTTTATTGGGTTTGAACGGATGAACCCGCTGCCTACGTACCTTCCATCAAAGGTAAGGATCAAAACGCCGTAGTTCGGCTAAAAGATTTCCAAAAGTTGGTGGATTCAGTTTTAAACACAAGCACTGAGGCTTTTCATTATCAATGGGAGAACACTCGACCAAAACCAACATCCACCATGCGAGGATAGCTTCGACGTACTAGAGGGGTTAGCCCTGTTTTCAGTACGGAAGTCTTACTGTCGACTCACTAAGGATAGGCAAGATTTACATCAACCACAATGATAATTGAAACCTATGGCTAATGCATGAAAAGATTAACAATGGACAAAGCCAAAACAAGTGAATGAGTGAAGTTAATTGATTGTGATTATGAAAGTGAGAGTCAAAGTATGATTAAGATTGATTCAAAAGAAGTATTATGAAATGGGATTTGAAAAAAAGTCAAGGACTTGGGGCCCAGGTTTTTAGTTTGAAAACATGAAGAAGTTTGCACAATATCTATGTCAAGTTTGAAATCAAAGTGTGAAAAGGTTTAGGACATAATGAGAATGAATGAATGAAGATGGATTGTAAAACTTCTTAGAAGGTTCACTTCTTGAAATCATATAGAAGATGATTCAAGTGTGTCCTTTGGAATGAGCAATGGATAATAACAAACAAACAAAGCAACAGAAAAGCGGATACCGGATGCCAATCACTGGTCTTATACCAATCTCCTAAAACAAAATGGATATCAGAGGCCACTCAATGGTCTTACACTAATCTCCTTAGAAGAAAACAAAAATGAAATATGGAAATCAACTGCCAATCTGTCTGGACTTAGGTTAACTCCACAGATGCTCATAGGAAAACCAATGCCACATTGCAGGGACTTACAATGGATCCTCACATACAAGAACAAAAGCAACAATATGGTCATAGGAATGCAAATGCCAACTTGCTGGGACTTACAGTTGCAACCTCACATAAACAGAGAAAGCAAAACATGGATGTCAGATGCCAATCTGTCTGGACTTACTCTAACATACACAGTATGATCCTAGGAAAACAAATGCCAACTTGCAGGGACTTACAGTTGTTTCCTCACAATCAAACAAACAAACAACAGAAGATATGAGTGACCAATGAGGTCTTACACTCTATCCTTCCATATCATAGGAGCAAATGCCAAAGCAATGGACTTACAATTGTCCTCAATGGGTAAGCAACAATGATAGCATCACAAAGATAAATGAGATGATCATGCATTAATGGCAATTGATGATGATAAATGCATAACATACAAGCAAACAAGTGCATATGAAGCAATCAATCAATCAATGAATATCAAACAGCACACTCTATAGCCAAACAAGGGGGCTCACACAAGAGGGTTTGACTATGAAAGTCCACTGTAATAGGTAAAAAGTTGCTCTTAACCTTACCATTGAGAGGCTAAGGTGAAGCAGATGAAAAGGAGGTGAGGGGTGTGCCTCATTGCTTCTATCCCTGATCAGGGAGAGCATTTAAGAAGGTGTGGGAGCTCAGAAAGATGGAGCTCTTTCCACATTATTGACTCGATAGATTTTGGGTTTTTATCTCAATGCTTCAACCATGTAATGGGAGCAAGGAGAGGACTCACTGAATAGTAGGGGATAGGCTACTTATCCCTTTGATCTACCAATTGCCTTACTTGAAGGACTTTTCCTGCTTGGGACAATTTTAAACACACACAAGCATTGCCTCTTAAGGAGGACTTCAGACAGTTTGCCCGGCCAAATAACAGACCGGGTCTCCAGACTACATGAAGAGAGAGTAATTATACCTCAAAAGCAATTGCTAAATAGCAAAGCAAGCAAATAAAGCAACTAAAGGGTACCTGAGAAAAATCAAACAAATCAGTTCACAGTTCCACAATTAAATCAGAAAGAAAGGGAACAAACAGTTAACAGTAAACAGATGTGCCAAAGCACAAGACCAAACTCATATGAGTTACACCTACAAAACAAAGGTTAGCACATGATATATAATCAAGCTCAATCAAATTGGCAATGGTTTCTTTGAAGCATTGGTGCTTAACCTGAAACATAAACTCAATCATAAGCCCAAAAGACCACTAGGACAAGCCTAGGGTCAAAAACAAATGAAAAAAGTCAAAACAGCAAATGAAAGTCAACCAAAATCAAGTTCAAACATTTAAGAAGCAAGTCCAATTGGTCTCAAGTTCATATCATGCATCATTGTCAATTCATAGACCAAAGAAGTCAAAACATGGCAAAAGGGAGCACATAGAGGTCAACAGCAAGACTTGGCTCAAACTCAAACATAATCAATTCCAAAAATCACAAAATAATTCATGCTCAATCACAATCCACATAATGACATGCATATAAAATTTCAGCTCAATTGGATCATGGGAAGATGGTAAATTAAAATCAGAAAGTCAAGACAATTTCAAGTATGCACAAAGGAGTCAAACATTCATGGGTCAACTTCAAAAAATCATAACTAAATGAAAACAGATGAGAAATGGATGGGATCAACACCAATGCAAAGCTCAAGATGTCTAGTATGCACATGTGAAATTTCATGATCATACAATAAGGCATGAGGATTTCCCAAAGGATTTGGCAACATGTATCATACAAAGTCAACAATTGGCTAGGCAGGGAAGAAAATTCACAAACAATTAGGAAATGGCTCAAATAATTCCAGGAAAAATCACACATCAACTAGACATATAAGAGATGGCTCATGCAAAATTTCACATTATTTGGAAGCCAGGAAGCATGTGAACGAAAATCATAAACTTGCATATCATTGGTGTGACACAAGTTGTCACACCCTATTTCAAAAATTTATATCTCACAAACCACATATGATAAATGCACAAACTCTACACCAAAACAAACATGAATGAGTGTAGATTAACCACAAAAAATTTCAACTCAAATGGATGCAACATGATCATTTCACAAAAGGATGGCAAAAGGTATCAAATAAGCATACATGTTGAGAAACTTAATACCATTCAAAATCTAGCCAGCCAAAAATTCAGCAAAAATCATGATTAAATAATAGACATTCAACAGGTCATAATGCAAAAAATCCCATGATTTTTGGAGTTAAATTGAATGAGAAATGAATTTTGGAAGTGGAGTGATTATTGGAACCAAACATGAGCAAATAACATGGTTCAATGGTCAAACAAGGTTGACCGCATGGCATGGTTGGTAATTCAGCGCCTCATTAATCAAAACGCACAGCTTTGGATGGACACGGGAAATGTTATCATTGGTCACTTTTGAATGGAACAGTAACACGCAGAACAAAACACACAAAGCAACCAATCGTGTTCAACATTTCTCGGCAACTTTAGGGTTTAAGAAACAGCATGGCAGCATCATCTTCATCCAATCATTATGAACAAATTTCAAGCATAGTTTCACAAACATCATGGCAAATAATAATCCTGCAACATCATGCAACAATGAACCAAACACGATGGGGAAGAATTCTGGAAACCAGCTAGGGTTTCAAAAGCCAACAGCATAACTTCATCCCTTCCAAACAATCGAAATTTTCCAAATGCCCAGAAACAAAAAAATAAGCATATCAATGTGATCCTCAGACATCATACATACATAATCCAAGCATAGTTTTCACGAAATCAACAACATCACAGCAAATCGATGGAAAACAAGTTCAAGCATAAAAATGAAATCCATATTTCTCAGCCATAACACAACCATTTTGAATGAAACAAGTTGCAGTGGATTCAGTATGCAAAGACCTATCCTAAACATAGCATGATTTGGTAAATGAAGAAGGTCAAGCACTTACTTGAATTTGAAGCAAATGGAGAATCAGGTGTTGTTTTAGTGATACAGCTCGAAACAGATGAAGATAATGCTTTGAAATGATGAATCCTTGAGGTAGGTTAGATCAATGATGCTTGGAAACCTTCACAGCTCGATTTGCCATTGTTGGATCTTGGTGAAAACAGAACATGAGATGTTGTTACTGCAGGAAAATGAAGCTTGGAAATGGCTCACAAGTGATGATATGTTGAGGGAATAGCAAAGCAGCTCGTGGTCCTTTGAAGTTTTCGACAGAATTTCTCAAAGTGTGAAAATGCAAGCATGAGAGAAAAGAGAATTCTGGTGAGTTTGTGTCTGTGGCTAGGGTTGAGAAATGACAGAAAATTGACTTAAATATGTCTGTTTAGCCTGGCTTAATGATGTGGTAAGCCTGATTATGTTAAATGAACCAAATTGCCAAAATTGCTAAGTGTGAACCAAAGGTGCATGGAGTGTGCATTCTGGCCGAGTTGGGCCTTGGAACAAGTCTCAAATGTTAATTAAAACAAGTTCCCAATAGCCAAATATGCTGAAAAGCCTTAATTCAAAAAGTCAAACTTTGGTCATACTTGAAATGAATAAAGTCAAGGCCAAAAATGCCATTTTGATTGGCAAGGTTTTGATGGATGAAATTTATATTTTTGGAAAGAGGAGATGAAATGTGGTTTGTAGGAAAAAACCCCACCAAATTTGGTCAAAGGAATCATAAGATATGGCCATTTGAAGTTCAAAAAATGGTGAAAATGAAAAGATCATATCTTGCAAACCATGCATGGGATTTGAGAGTTCTTGGACTTTTTAAAAATGGGAGAACAAGATCTTCAACTTTCATGTTGGGCAAAAATTCATTTGGAGCTTGTATCATGATGTAAGTTGAGGATCAAGAAGTTTCCATTTTTGGCAGTTGAAATTACAGGTCCACTTTCTATTTCTGGAAATTTTCTGTTTGACTTTATATTCTTCCATGATGAGGTTTGGCATGATATATGAGGCTTGTATAGACATGAATGAGCTCCTTCAAATCAATTCTATTCATCAAATCACTGATTAAATCCACAGTTGACCAAGTTTGACTTTTCTAGGGTTTTGCATGATTGAACCACTTCTGATGAATTCCAAACCCTAATTCCTGGAGAACTTGACTTCAAATGATGTCCCAAGATATATGAACTCTTGATTATTGATCATGGTGCCCAAATTCTGCAAGAATGACCACCATCCATTGCTTTGACTGACTGTTGACTGTCTTTGACCTAATTGCTGATGATTGCTTCAACTGCAAGCAACAAGGTTAAACTGACAATATTTTTGTACTTTTTGGTTAGTAAACATATGAAAATCAAAGATATACAAAGGCAAAGCATGCTTGGTGATCAAGAACCAACTCACAAGGCAAACCACCCACTAGGAGGGAAACTAGGGCATGCAATGATCCTTGAGGCCATGATATGATATGATATGGGCCATGAGGGATCTTAGGGCCAAAATTGGGGTCTTACAGATGCCCCTATTTAAGGTCATTCTAGCCGGAGAAGTGAAGTTTAGAAATCTTCATCTCGACGCGGTAGAATGGGCTTAAATAACAGTAATGAGACAAATTTTGGTCCCTAAGAGACCTCATGATGCAAATGTATGCATGCAAAAGACACAAATTCTGTGGGGAATATGATTCACACAGAAGAAAAGACGATCCATCGGAGTAGTACACTCACCAGGAACAGAGACTCTAACAAGACTCTAGTTGGGGATAAACAAAACTGACACAACGTGAACAAGACACGACTCTGGTTAGGGAATAACAGAAAACAGACTGGAGAACTCACTGGGGAGTGAAGGACTCACACTGGGGAAAAGAGAATTCCAAAGGAAAATAAATCCATTGGAAAGACACAAGCTGACTCCTGGGGAGAAGCAAAAGAAAACTTCACTGAGGAAGCACCAAAGAAAAGAGGTGTTACCGGGTATAAGGGTAACAAACTCAGGAAGGAACACCAAGGATACCGGGTTGTAGGTATGTAACAGGTGACCGACCAAAAACGTGAATTGGTGTGTGTTCCAAAACACTCATCATCCTGAAGAGAGCGAAAGCAAACTTGTTTATAGGATGGATATTTGATTCTGTAAAGAATGCAAATCTTACTCTGAGGGGAAAGCAACAAAGGGTTGACCCAAGAGTGAACGAGACATACTATTCATTACCGACAGACCGTGAATAATATACTCGAAAGGAAAATTATCCTGAACCGGTTACTGGGTTGTTTATAGGATAAAATCCGAAATCGTGAATTGGTGTGTGTTCCAAAACACTCATCACCCTGAAGAAAGCTAGAACAGCAGACTTGTTTAAAGGATGGACAAAAGAATGTGAATTGGTGTGTGTTCCAAAACACTCATCACCCTGAAGAAAGCTAGAACAGCAGACTTGTTTATAGGATGGATATTCGATTCTGCAAAGAATACGAATCTTGCTCAGCTGGGGAAAATCAACAAAGGATTCCAACTAAAGAGCGCATGAGATATATTATTCATTACCGGCAGACCGTGAATAATATACTCGCAAGGAAAAGACACCAGAGATACCGGAGTATATAATAGGTGGCTATCCAAAACAGAGAGACAATCGATACCAAGCATCCGGGTAAACGAAAGACAACTCAAAGGGATAAATTGCAAGCATCCGGCAATTATCCAACAACAAAGAATATTCGACTCCACAAAGGGAAATAACGAATCTTACTCGACTGGGGAAACGCAAAAGGCTTCGACTGAAGAGTGCATGAGATATATTATTCATTACCGGCAGACCGTGAATAATATACTCGCATGGAAGATTATCCACAACCGGTTACTGGATTAATGAAGGATAAATCAACCGAAAAGAAAGGCATCGGGATACCAAACTAGGTATATAATGATGACCAATCAAAGGGAGCAACAGACATTACCAACAAAAAGGGTAAATGAAAGGCGATCTGCTGAGGATAATTTGCCAGCACCCGGCAATTATCCACAAGGACTATCTGGGGATGCATTGATATACAACCAATGATCCGGGGAACACAATCACTAGCAAACGGTGACAGGACCCACTGGGGATAAAATTGCTAGCATACGGCAATTAACCACAAAAGATTTGCTAGGGATATAAGTGCTGATCTGAGCAACTTATCCAAGCAAGGGAAAATCAACATCAAAGACTAGATGAAGATAACCACAAAATTAGGGTTTACATCTACCGAATACGGGGTAGAAGACCAAAAACTCCGCGTGAGGATAGAACAAATCACAAATCCGCACGGGAAACCAAGATAGGGTTAATAACAAACCACAAACTGCTGATGAGCAGGAAAATAGGATTTACAACTACCGGGTAGTAGGTAGAAAACCAAAACTCTGGCTGGAGAATAAAAGGTGTATAACCACAAATTCTGTCAAGAAAGCCAGGAAAACGTAGGACTTATAACTACCGGTATGAGGGTAGAGGCCCAAAACTACTCCGCTGGGGAACAACCCACTGGGAAGCACAAGACATTTGACAAATAGCCAATTCGGGAATAATCCGAAAAGACGGACTGAATAAAGACATGTCCTAATGAGGATGTAACTCAAATAGGAAAATCCATCCCAATATATGTGTTGGGAGGAAACGGAAGAAACCGTCATCCACGAGGATATATCTCAGTGGGGAACTGCAGAAGGAAAGACAACATTTTCTGCTTATGGGGTTGACTCTATATGGAGAGATTTAAAACACCCGACATCTGCTTGGGGAGATCTGTAAAGAGATCTATATCACCATAGCAGGAGACACGACAAACAAAAGATATATGGCGAGAAATGCGACATGAATATCTGAATGTTTTATGGATATGCATAAATATGCGTGATTTATGTTTGATGAATGCTGACAAAACAGACAATTCTAACACAACAGGTTCAGGAACCAAACGTCCGGTATTATACTTCCAGGGGAAAAACCAGCTGGAAAGCCAATCTGCGGAGATCCACATGCTGTAAAGCAAAGATCTGCGGGTACTGCTGAAGAAGCAGAGGATCGGAGATATCAGGAAACAACCCAATCAGGGTACAGAAAGTCACAACGGGCAAAGCAGCCACCAAGACAAATCTGTAGGGGAACAAGAGAAATCCCAAGGTATCTGCAGGGGATCCCAGTGTCAACTGAGAAACAAAAAGTGCGTCGCACAAGCACGAACTGCTGTAGAAGCGACACCACATAACTCCGCTGGGGAACAACCCACTGAGGGAGAAAGATATCATCCAGATAGAATCTAACTGCGTAAGCAACTCTACTGGGGAAAACTGTCGGCTACTCTCTTGGGGACAAACCACTGAGGGAGGACAGATAAAACAAGTAGATTCTGCAACGAACCACTCCACTTGGGGAGAATATACACAGCAAACTGATCACAACAAGTAGATTCTGCAATATAAGCCACTCTACTGGGGATCACAAACAATCAGGAAATTAATCCGTTCACTGGAGGCTAGAGCCATCATCCGACCATACCGGGGATTGAAGGAGTATTCAACGGGCAAAGCTGCCACAACAAGCATTCTGCAGACTAGGCTGAGGAAAAGGTGGATGAAATACTGGGATGTCAACCTAAACAAACATCGAGTAGGAAAATAAATCCTGCTCTGCTGAAGAGAAAAACTCTGATGGAGAGATAGCAACAAATCCACAGACGACTTCGCCGGGGAGAAGGTAAAGTACTGGGTATCAAACCACTGACTTACCGAGTCTTCAAAAGAAAGCGATCATGCTGAGGAAACAGACAATTCCGCTGGCAACTGCACTGGGAAGAGTGATAACAACTCTGCTCGCAAATCCGATGGGGATATCAATAACGGCTCTACTCGCGACTCAGAGGGGAATATCAATCAATCAGTTATACTCACGACTGCGCTGAGGAGACAAATAAAGTCTGGGGATATGACCCACTGGAGAAAGTGACGGGGCACCAAGATGATAAACCATCAACCGCCGAAACTTCACAATAAAACACCCATGCTGGGGAAGAACTGCTGCTGGAGAACGAAATCTTCAACAACACTCTGCTTGCGACTATACTGGGGAACAACCCCAACAATCAATTCTGTTTGAGGAACAACCCCAACAAAGGTCTGAAGAAAGAAGATACAACCAAATCAGGAATATGAACGAATGTCTTACCTGTTGGAAATCATGCCACCCTCGGGAGAGCACTGAGATATTCTTGAGTATCCTTTCAATCTTGTGAATGTTCACTTTGTTTAAAACAAAAAATTTGAAAAATTTAATTTGTTTAAAACAATGATATTTTATCAATTTAAAACATGCAAAACATTTGTTGAATTGAAACAAATAAGAATGCAAATAATTGGATAAAAAGCTCAAATTGATTTGATGGAATGGTAGCCTGCAAATGGCAAGACTCCATAGATCTGTACAAATTTGAAATCAGTGATATATATTGGAAGAGGGCTACATTGAACATAATGATCCTTTCTCTACCAATTTGAATCTCGATGTATCCGAAGCTTCAGTTGACGACGAATCGAGAATCTTCTGACGAAATGACGACTGATGAACCAGAAAGTCTTGTCAGGATGCAGTTACTTGCCAAATCCCTAATTTTGCCTAGATTGCCCCAGGGTGAGGTACTCAATCTAGCGGGATGCAAATATTCTCTCTTTTTTTCAAAGTCTCTAATTTTTGCCTGGATTACCCTTGCGGGTTCTCCACCGAGACGCTCATTTTTGCCTAAGCCGCCCTTTCGGGTTTTCAACTTAGCGAGCTATTCTGTTTTTCATTTGCATATACTTTTTTTTAGGCAAAGTATCTCTTGACTGCATCTGAATTCACAGGACGAGTGAAATCCTCCCCATCCATTGTTGTAAGCATCAAAGCACCGCCTAAAAAGGCTCTCTTAACAACATATGGACCCTCGTAGTTTGGAGTCCACTTGCCCCTGGAATCGGGCGCGAAAGACAAAACTTTCTTGAGCACGAGGTCACCTTCTCTGATTACGCGAGGCTTGACCTTCTTGTCGAATGCTTTCTTCATTCTCTGCTGATATAACTGACCATGGCACATGGCAGTTAATCGCTTCTCTTCGATCAAATTCAACTGGTCATAACGACTCTGAATCCATTCAGCATCAGTCAACTTGGCTTCCATCAAGACTCGCATTGATGGGATCTCCACCTCTACTGGGAGAACGGCTTCCATGCCATAAACAAGAGAGAAAGGGGTTGCCCCTGTTGAAGTGCGTACAGACGTACGATATCCATGCAAAGCAAATGGCAGCATCTCATGCCAATCTTTGTACGTGACAGTCATCTTCTGGATAATTCTCTTGATATTCTTGTTAGCAGCTTCAACAGCCCCATTCATCTTAGGTCTGTAGGGAGAGGAATTATGGTGTGCAATCTTGAATTCAGCGCACAACTCATCCATCATCTTGTTGTTCAGATTGGATCCATTATCAGTAATGATCCTCTCTGGCACACCATAACGGCAAATCAGCTGGTTCTTGATAAACTTCACAACCACCTGTCTGGTTACATTCGCGTACGACGCGGCTTCAACCCATTTGGTGAAGTAATCAATTGCTACGAGAATAAACCGATGTCCATTGGACGCTTTCGGCTCAATCATGCCGATCATGTCAATTCCCCACATAGAGAAAGGCCATGGTGATGAAATCACATTCAGGAGTGTCGGAGGAATATGAATCTTATCCGCATAAATTTGACACTTGTGACATTTCTTCACATACTTGCAACAGTCAGACTCCATTGTAAGCCAATAGTAGCCTGCTCTCAACATCTTCTTAGCCATGGCATGTCCATTGGAATGAGTACCAAATGAACCCTCATGGACCTCAGTCATCAACAGGTTTGCTTCGTGTCTATCCACGCATCTGAGCAAAACCATATCAAAATTTCTCTTGTACAGCACTTCTCTACTGAGGTAGAAACTGCCTGACAACCTTCTCAAAGTTTTCCTATCTTTCACAGATGCCCCAGGCGGGTAGACCTGGTTCTGGAGGAAATTCTTGATATCAAAATACCAAGGCTTGTCATCTTTCACGTCTTCGATTGCAAATATGTGAGCGGGTCTGTCCAAGCGCATCACAGTAATATTGGGGACATCATTCCACCATCTGACCACTATCATAGAAGCAAGTGTTGCAAGGGCATCTGCCATCCGATTATCCTCTCGAGGAATGTGATAAAATTCAACTTCTGTGAAGAAAGTTGAAATTCTCCTTGCATAATCTCTGTATGGAATGAGACTTGGCTGATTCGTCTCCCATTCACCCTTGATCTGATTGACAACCAAAGTTGAATCACCATAGACATCAAGATACTTGATTCTCAAGTCAATGCATTCTTCAAGTCCCATTATACAGGCTTCATACTCCGCCATGTTGTTCGTGCATTTGAAAGTTAGCCTTGCTGTAAACGGAATGTGTGAACCTTGAGGAGTAATAATTACTGCCCCAATTCCATTTCCATATTGATTAACAGCGCCATCAAACACCATCGTCCATCTGGAACCAGGTTCTGGACCTTCATCAAGTGTAGGCTCATCGCAATCTTTCATCTTCAAATACAGAATTTCCTCATCCGGGAAGTCATATTGAACAGACTGATGATCTTCAATTGGCTGGTGCGCTAGATGGTCAGCCAAGACACTACCTTTGATAGCTTTCTGAGCTTGATACTCGATATCATACTCAGACAACAACATCTGCCAACGGGCAATCCTCCCAGTTAAAGCAGGCTTCTCGAAGATATACTTAATTGGATCCATTCTGGATATCAACCAAGTTGTATGATTAATCATGTACTGGCGCAAACGCTTAGCAGCCCAAGCCAAAGCACAGCACGTCTTCTCAAGCATAGAGTACCGAGACTCACAATCAGTAAACTTCTTACTGAGGTAGTATATAGCAAACTCCTTCTTCCCTGATTCATCTTGTTGACCGAGTACACAACCCATCGAGCCTTCAAGAACTGTTAAGTACATAATCAGAGGTCTTCCTTCCACAGGCGGAGACAATATCGGAGGTTCGGACAGATAATCTTTGATACTGTCGAAAGCTTTCTGGCAATCCTCGGTCCAATCATGAGGCTGATCTTTCCGGAGGAGCTTGAATATCGGCGCACACATGACGGTCATGTGGGATATAAATCTGGAAATGTAATTCAAGCGGCCAAGAAAACCTCGAACTTGCTTCTCAGTTTTGGGTGCAGGCATCTCTTGTATTGCTTTGACCTTTGCAGGATCAACCTCAATACCTCTTTCACTTACCACAAAACCCAACAACTTGCCGGAACGGACTCCAAAAGTACATTTGTTCGGATTCAGGCGAAGTTTGAACTTCCTCAGACGCTGAAAAAGCTTCAACAAATGCTCAATATGCTCAACTTCCGTTCGGGATTTAGCAATCATATCATCAACATAGACTTCTATCTCCTTGTGTATCATGTCATGAAACAAGGTAGTCATAGCTCGTTGATACGTGGCTCCGGCGTTCTTCAAACCGAAGGGCATCACTCGATAACAGAATGTTCCCCAAGGTGTGATGAATGTTGTCTTCTCCATATCCTCTGGTGCCATCTTGATTTGATTATATCCGGAAAATCCGTCCATAAAGGAAAAGACTTTGAATTTGGCTGTATTGTCTACCAACATGTCAATGTGTGGTAGAGGAAAATCATCTTTTGGACTAGCTTTGTTCAAATCTCTGTAATCAACGCACATACGGACTTTTCCGTCCTTCTTAGGAACAAGCACAATATTGGCCACCCATTGAGGATATGTCGAAGTCACCAGAAACCCCGCATCAATTTGCTTCTGAACTTCCTCTTTGATCTTCACTGCCATATCTGGATGAGTTCTTCTGAGCTTCTGCTTCACAGGCACGCACTCAGGCTTCAAAGGCAGGAAGTGTTGCACAATATCTGTATCTAAACCCGGCATGTCTTCATATGACCAAGCAAAGATATCTGAATATTCTCGTAGCAAGCTGATCAAGTCTTCTTTGACAGACCCTTCAAGAAGTGCCCCAATCTTCACCAGGCGAACACAATCTTCAGACCCCAAGTTGACTGTTTCCAAGTCTTCGAGATGCGGCTGAATGATCTTCTCTTCGTGCTCAAGGAGACGGGTGATCTCATCAGGAATCTCTTCAACGTCATCTTCCTCTGCCTCAAATACAGGGAATTCAAAATTGGGAGATGGCGTTGGATCATTATGTTCAATGGGTTTTAGGATCAACCTGCATAATGATTTTGGTTAAGGAAAAAACTTCAGCATTTAAACAAACAAATCATTATGCAGATGAAAAATGTTGCTTTTATTGCTTTTTGTTTTTGTTTTTATGGTTTTTTGTGATCACTGATTTCATAAAGAAAAGCAAAAAGTGAAAACAAAGGAAAAACAAATGTTAAACAATGCAATTAATTGAATGAAAATATCATTGTATATATGCTTTGCCAACAATGTCATCACTTCTCCTTTTGGCATGGGAGAAGGGTTTTAAACAAAGTGAACAATTTACTCTGATCTATGGATGACTGTAGGAACATCTACAGCGACCCAATTGTGGCAGACACCACCAGGAATAACAAAATTGTTCAAGTCTTCTGCATCTTCTTCTTCAATGATAGCAGCAGCTTCCTCTTCTGCGGGTTGATCAGCATGGATGAATCCTCCACTCGTGAACAGACCTTGCTCATTGCATGCCCCAGAACCATAGCCAATGCCATCCCGGGATCGGTTATCCTCAAGTTCAAGCACTTTCCCTAATCCAGCAACTGCACCACATTCAATGGCCAGCTTCGCATCTCGGTAGGAAGTGAATGAAGGAGACTTCTTCTCGATTGGTTCATCAATAGACAAAGCTTGAAACTGAGTTCCAACTTCATCCTCTGCGTCAATATACGAGAAAGAAGACAGATGGCTAACCAGGAGAGCCTTTTCTCCCCCTACTACAACCAATTTCTTGTTCTTGACAAACTTCAGCTTCTGGTGTAGGGTGGATGTCACGGCGCCAGCCTCGTGAATCCATGGTCTGCCTAAGAGACAGCTGTAAGATGGGTGGATATCCATTACTTGGAAAGTAATCTGGAAATCACTTGGTCCTATCTTGATTGGGAGATCAACTTCCCCAATCACGGTCTTGCGAGACCCATCAAAAGCTTTCACAACAACCCCACTCTGCCTCATAGGAGGCCCTTGATACGACAAACGAGAGAGTGTGGATTTTGGCAATACATTAAGAGATGATCCAGTGTCCACCAACACATTGGACATTGCATCAGATTTGCAATTCATGGAGATATGTAAAGCCATGTTGTGGTCTCTCCCCTCCTCAGGGAGATCAGCGTCACAAAAGCTCAAAGTGTTGCAAGCGGTAATGTTTGCAACAATACTATCAAATTGCTCAAGGGTGACGTCATGATCAACATACGCCAGATCCAAGACTTTCTGCAGAGACTCCCTATGAGGTTCTGAATTCAGCAGTAGAGAAAGAATGGAAATCTTGGAGGGCGTGTGTAGAAGCTGGTCTACAATATTGTACTCACTCTTTCTGATGAGCCTCAGCATCTCATCAGATTCTTCATCAACAATGCCGCTTGGGCCACCTGAAGAAACATGAGTCTTTTGTACGGATGAGGAGGGTTTGGCAACATCAAGTGCCAGATTCTGAACATTCACAGCGGTTCCCACAGGACGCTCAACAGATTCAGAAACAGTAGCCTTTGGAGGCGCAGAAAATACACGACCACTGCGGGTCAACCCACTAACATCAGCAATAGTGGTTACGGAAGTTGAAGGCAAAGGCACTTCGACCCCATCCTGGACAGCAACAGGATTGTACCGGAATGGCACAGCTCGATCTGATGAATAAGGCACAGGGCCTGCAGGTTTAATAACCAAAGAAGGTGAAGCCTTCGGCTTGTTGCTATTGTAACGAATAACAACTGGCTCTGGCAGCTTGAATACTGGTGATATGACATTCACCTCAGGTTCAACTGTATCAACATTGCGATTCTGGAGAATCTCAATGGTACCTTCATTCAACATCTTCTGAAGTTCACGGCGGACCTGGTCGCAACCCAAGCGATTAACCGAACAAACACGGCACTTGTCGTGGTTATGCTCCAAATAGCTGTACTGGCACAGCATCTTATGCAAATCAACCAACGACTGCCTGATGTGGCTGACGTACTTAACCTTGTACTTCCCAAGGCATTCCTGAATCATATTGACAGATTTCCCATGCGAAGGCAATGGGTTCCTGGTGACATTCGGGTTTGAGTCTTCAAAACTCAGAATTCCACTTCTCATAAGGTCTTGAACCTTATTCTTCAGCGGGAAACAGTTCTCTACATTGTGGCCCGGAGCACCGGAATGGTAGACACAATGCTGGTCTGGTTTGTACCACCATTGCGGGTTTGCATGAATAGCAGGAGGATCCCTGGGAGAAACCAATTTCCTCTCCAACAAGGAGGGATAAAGCTCGGCATATGTCATAGGGATTGGATCGAAGCTGACCCTTTTCCTATCATAATCCATGTTTGCTTGATTACTCGTACCCCCACGAGGCTGGTAGGCCTGTTGCTGTGGACGAGATTGTTGTTATTGGTACTGCGGTTGTTGATATTGCTGCTGATGCTGATACTGTTGAGCATTATCCTTGAATACAGGTGCTACATTAGCCACCTGGTGCTGATGTCCGGCACGATGTGCGGGCTTCCTCTGAACAGAGGGTCTTCTATGCTTTGGCTGAGATTGCACAGCATGCGCTTCACCTTCTTTCCTCTTAAACGCCCCATACCGTTTAGAGGAAGAACCATCATCTTTAGCCAACCGTCCCTCGCGGACACCTTCTTCAAGACGCATCCCCATGTTCACCATCTCGGTGAAATCAGAGGGAGCGCTTTCCACCATTCGTTCATAATAAAATGAACCAAAAGTTTTCAGAAAAATCTTGGTCATCTCTTTCTCTTCCAACGGTGGAGTGATTTGAGCTGCCAGCTCACGCCATCTCTGGGCGTACTCCTTGAACGATTCCTTATCTTTTTGAGACATGGACCTGAGTTGATCTCGGTCAGGCGCCATATCAACATTGTACTTGTATTGCTTGACGAAAGCTTCGCCAAGGTCGTTGAAAGATCGGATGTTGACACTGTCCAGGCTCATGTACCATCTGAGCGCGGCACCAGACAAACTGTCTTGAAAATAATGGATCAAGAGTTGATCATTATCAGTTTGTGTTGACATCTTTCTGGCGTACATGACCAGGTGAGCAAGTGGACAGGTGTTCCCCTTATATTTTTCAAAGTCTGGGACCTTGAATTTGATCGGTATTTTGACGCCGGGAACTAGGCAGAGTTCGGCTGCAGACTTGCCGAAAAGATCTTTGCCTCTAAGAGTCCTCAATTCCTTTCTCAGCTCGAGGAATTGATCGTTCATTGCGTCCATCTTCTCATGAACATCTGAGCCCTCAGAAGCTTCAGAGTGATAGATGGTGTCGTCTACCCTAGGCATGGTATGCACGACAGGAGGAGCGGGAACAGGGACCGGGCTAGATGCCGGCATTTGAACAAATGTAGGAGCTGGCAGATCAGGCATGAAGCCTGGAGGCATCCCCCAAGGAAAACCGGGAGGCATGGCATTAGGCTGATGGGCGCTGACAGGCACCGTTGAAGTAGCCACTTCTGAAATAACCGTCCGCTGAACGGGAGTTGCTGGCTGTTGAGCAGGCTGATTCTGAGCAGCAAGGAGTTGCTCCATCAATGCGCCAAGTCTGGCGACCTCTTCTCTTAGACCTTGGTTCTCTTGCTCCAACTGTTCCATGATTCTGGCAGAGTTGACCCTTGTATAATACCGGTGAGTCAGCTTGTCTTCAAAATAAATGAAGAACAGAGGTTAGAACCAGAAGACCAGAAACAAAAGGGGTACCTGTTTATGCAAGAATGATGCATGAAATGCTTGTGCAAATGCTTTGTTTTCAAGGAACCCTTAGGGTATTTTTTTGCAATATTTTGAATATTTAAACATTTTAATTGCTCATGGAAAGTATTTCATTCAAAATATTGAGACAAAGAAGTACAGCATTTTGATTCAATTACAAAGAGAAAAGGTACATGACATCCTATGGATCCCTATTAGCTCGGGATGCTGGAAGACGAGAAGTGCACAACTTCTTAATCTCTCTCTCATAGGCAGCCTCCATATCAGCTTTCTCTTTAGCAAGTCGGTCATACTTCCTCTTCCAGAATTTGGATGACTGAGGAAGCAGAGAAGTCCAAGTGTCGTTCGGATCGTCGATCACTCGGTGCTCGAGAAATTCAATCATAACGTCCTTCTCCTTGAGCTGCTGCAGCAATTCCTCTCTTTCACGGATCCAAGCACGCGAAAGGTCTTCTTCTCTCAACTCCTCTACACGTTGGGTAGGGAGGGTTGAAGGCCCAGCCACATCCAACAGTGTAGGTCTTGGATGATCATATGGCATCAGGTAGGTAGCAGCCCTCTGTCTGACCCAAGAGGTGTATGGCTCCAAAGCAATGCAGTTCTTTGGACCCAACTCGTTCCTACTCTTCTTGCGGATATTGCGCCATGCACGGACAAATCTGGCTTTCAGGCCTTGGGGATCTTTACCCTCCTGGAAGAACACACCTTCTAACAGAATGTTATTAGGTTTATCCTTCAGGGGGAACCCAAGCTGACGACGTGCAAGTGTAGGATTGTAGGTAATCCCACCACATGTACCAAGAAGAGGCACATTAGGGAATTCCCCACAAGAATCGATGATCTGAACGGTATCGTACACGCGATCATACCAGGTGATATCATCATTGGTGAGAGACATGAGTCTCTGAGACCACCGTAGACATCCCTTGTTCTCCTTGAAAGCAACTGTCTGCGGCAAGTGCAAAATAAACCACTTGTACAGCAGGGGTAAACAGCAGACAATGACTCCTCCATTCTTCATATTCCTCAGATGCAAGGAGACATAAGCATCGCCCAACAAAGTCGGAACTGGATTAAGAACTGAAAAGATCCTAATAGCGTTCATGTCCACGAACTTATCGAAGTTGGGAAATAGCACTAATCCATAGATGAGCAGCACAAATAGAGCCTCAAAGGCATCCTCACTCATGGCCTTCCCATAAAAGGTAGCTTGGGCAATGAGGAACTCGGAAGGAAAACCCTGAATTCCGCCTTTGGTAGTCAGATTAGCTCTAATCAGATCTTCATCTATGTGCAACAAACTAGCAATCTCTCGAGCAGATGGAATACTCTCTAGGCCACTGAACGGCACTTGATCCAGAATCGGAATCCCAATAAGATGAGAGTATTCTTCCAAAGTTGGCAGCAACTAGAAGTCCGGAAATAAGAAGCAATGATGCAACGGGTCGTAGAACTAAGCCAAAGTGCTCATCAATCCTTCGTCAACCTGAGTGGTGAGCAGAGGCAGAAGCTTCCCATAGCGAGCTTTGAAACCCAAAGGATCTAATACATATGATGTCAGATTCCTTAACTCTTTTACATCGGGCTGTTTGAAGCTGTACTTCTTTGTATGCCTTTTTGGTCTTTCCATGTCTGAAAATTTTGCAAATAACCCTTTAAGTTTCCTTGAAAATTTTCTTTTTTTTTGATGACATGAAGTGCAGATGAATGCATGAATGTATGAATGCAACAAACACACTCAAGGATCAAGCAAAGCACACCAAACAAAGGTCGTGGGAAAGCTCTATGTATCCCTAATATCAATCATCCATTTTGGTGGACTTAGGTCTTCACCTTATCGACACCCAAGTTCCATTGATATTAACGGTACATGAACCGGTTCAGACATTCTTAATATCAACCAGCCGCTTTGGTGGATTTTAGGTTTTACACCTGATCCGGGATCCATTGATATTAACAATGTTTGAACGACTCAACAACGAATCACGGGTTTGTTGAGAGTCACGAGCATGGAGTCTCGGTTAAGAACCACCCAAAGGGAGTGTACTAGGGTTTAAACCTGCCAGACATGTTCTATCAGAGGTTCCCATAATCATCGTTCCATCTTTCGAATATTATCGGAGGAACGAATACTCGTATTCCAAGAATATTCTCAAGAGAAACTCTTATGAGTGTAGTATCGCGTAACAATCGTATCAGAACTGACATCTGAACGACCTCCGCACTACGATCCTAAAAATAGGCCAAGATGGGTTTGGTAAACTAAGGTCCTTGGCTTCTGCGGAACATGATTGAAAGAATAATGCCTATCCACAAATAACTTGTGTGACATTATTAATCCAACATGACCTCCACCAAGTGAATGGACTCGCAAGTCAACTGGCTAAGGAATACTCCACACCAGTCAACAAGACTATGCCATTCTCCTATCCTAGAGTGCACTCGAGTTCGGGTATAGAACTCATCTCACGGATCACCAAAGCAAACAGCAATTGTATATCAAGCAATTCACACATTACAATCAATACAGTGATCCCAAATTGTACAAAAATATGTCATATAACAAATAACAGTATAGCACAACAAGGGTGAAAAGTAGGCAATACCACCAAGGATTCTGGTGAGATTTCCCCAGCAGAGTCGCCACTTTTCCTGTAGCGGTGTATTCGTCGCTATATGATCTATCGATTAAATCATAAGCAAGAGATACATTGAAATTTCGAGTCGCCACCGCACTTTTATTTATCCAAAGGATTGGCTAAAAAGCGAACAAAAGCCTAAGAAGTTTTACACGTAGAAAACTAATAAAAAGATCAGAGAGTCTGGGTAAGGGGTAAATTACGCAATGGGAAGGTGTTAGGCACCCACTACGTCCTAGGTACTCCTAGGGAGCCCTTTTCACACTTGTTGTAAAAGATTGTTATTTGTTATGACATAAGTATTGTGCAAACATGATTGGGATGATGAGAAAAGAATATACAATTTTTATTGGGTTTGAACGGATGAACCCGCTGCCTACGTACCTTCCATCAAAGGTAAGGATCAAAACGCCGTAGTTCGGCTAAAAGATTTCCAAAAGTTGGTGGATTCAGTTTTAAACACAAGCACTGAGGCTTTTCGTTATCAATGGGAGAACACTCGACCAAAACCAACATCCACCATGCGAGGATAGCTTCGACGTACTAGAGGGGTTAGCCCTGTTTTCAGTACGGAAGTCTTACTGTCGACTCACTAAGGATAGGCAAGATTTACATCAACCACAATGATAATTGAAACCTATGGCTAATGCATGAAAAGATTAACAATGGACAAAGCCAAAACAAGTGAATGAGTGAAGTTAATTGATTGTGATTATGAAAGTGAGAGTCAAAGTATGATTAAGATTGATTCAAAAGAAGTATTATGAAATGGGATTTGAAAAAAAGTCAAGGACTTGGGGCCCAGGTTTTTAGTTTGAAAACATGAAGAAGTTTGCACAATATCTATGTCAAGTTTGAAATCAAAGTGTGAAAAGGTTTAGGACATAATGAGAATGAATGAATGAAGATGGATTGTAAAACTTCTTAGAAGGTTCACTTCTTGAAATCATATAGAAGATGATTCAAGTGTGTCCTTTGGAATGAGCAATGGATAATAACAAACAAACAAAGCAACAGAAAAGCGGATACCGGATGCCAATCACTGGTCTTATACCAATCTCCTAAAACAAAATGGATATCAGAGGCCACTCAATGGTCTTACACTAATCTCCTTAGAAGAAAACAAAAATGAAATATGGAAATCAACTGCCAATCTGTCTGGACTTAGGTTAACTCCACAGATGCTCATAGGAAAACCAATGCCACATTGCAGGGACTTACAATGGATCCTCACATACAAGAACAAAAGCAACAATATGGTCATAGGAATGCAAATGCCAACTTGCTGGGACTTACAGTTGCAACCTCACATAAACAGAGAAAGCAAAACATGGATGTCAGATGTCAATCTGTCTGGACTTACTCTAACATACACAGTATGATCCTAGGAAAACAAATGCCAACTTGCAGGGACTTACAGTTGTTTCCTCACAATCAAACAAACAAACAACAGAAGATATGAGTGACCAATGAGGTCTTACACTCTATCCTTCCATATCATAGGAGCAAATGCCAAAGCAATGGACTTACAATTGTCCTCAATGGGTAAGCAACAATGATAGCATCACAAAGATAAATGAGATGATCATGCATTAATGGCAATTGATGATGATAAATGCATAACATACAAGCAAACAAGTGCATATGAAGCAATCAATCAATCAATGAATATCAAACAGCACACTCTATAGCCAAACAAGGGGGCTCACACAAGAGGGTTTGACTATGAAAGTCCACTGTAATAGGTAAAAAGTTGCTCTTAACCTTGCCATTGAGAGGCTAAGGTGAAGCAGATGAAAAGGAGGTGAGGGGTGTGCCTCATTGCTTCTATCCCTGATCAGGGAGAGCATTTAAGAAGGTGTGGGAGCTCAGAAAGATGGAGCTCTTTCCACATTATTGACTCGATAGATTTTGGGTTTTTATCTCAATGCTTCAACCATGTAATGGGAGCAAGGAGAGGACTCACTGAATAGTAGGGGATAGGCTACTTATCCCTTTGATCTACCAATTGCCTTACTTGAAGGACTTTTCCTGCTTGGGACAATTTTAAACACACATAAGCATTGCCTCTTAAGGAGGACTTCAGACAGTTTGCCCGGCCAAATAACAGACCGGGTCTCCAGACTACATGAAGAGAGAGTAATTATACCTCAAAAGCAATTGCTAAATAGCAAAGCAAGCAAATAAAGCAACTAAAGGGTACCTGAGAAAAATCAAACAAATCAGTTCACAGTTCCACAATTAAATCAGAAAGAAAGGGAACAAACAGTTAACAGTAAACAGATGTGCCAAAGCACAAGACCAAACTCATATGAGTTACACCTACAAAACAAAGGTTAGCACATGATATATAATCAAGCTCAATCAAATTGGCAATGGTTTCTTTGAAGCATTGGTGCTTAACCTGAAACATAAACTCAATCATAAGCCCAAAAGACCACTAGGACAAGCCTAGGGTCAAAAACAAATGAAAAAAGTCAAAACAGCAAATGAAAGTCAACCAAAATCAAGTTCAAACATTTAAGAAGCAAGTTCAATTGGTCTCAAGTTCATATCATGCATCATTGTCAATTCATAGACCAAAGAAGTCAAAACATGGCAAAAGGGAGCACATAGAGGTCAACAGCAAGACTTGGCTCAAACTCAAACATAATCAATTCCAAAAATCACAAAATAATTCATGCTCAATCACAATCCACATAATGACATGCATATAAAATTTCAGCTCAATTGGATCATGGGAAGATGGTAAATTAAAATCAGAAAGTCAAGACAATTTCAAGTATGCACAAAGGAGTCAAACATTCATGGGTCAAATTCAAAAAATCATAACTAAATGAAAACAGATGAGAAATGGATGGGATCAACACCAATGCAAAGCTCAAGATGTCTAGTATGCACATGTGAAATTTCATGATCATACAATAAGGCATGAGGATTTCCCAAAGGATTTGGCAACATGTATCATACAAAGTCAACAATTGGCTAGGCAGGGAATAAAATTCACAAACAATTAGGAAATGGCTCAAATAATTCCAGGAAAAATCACACATCAACTAGACATATAAGAGATGGCTCATGCAAAATTTCACATTATTTGGAAGCCAGGAAGCATGTGAACAAAAATCATAAACTTGCATATCATTGGTGTGACACAAGTTGTCACACCCTATTTCAAAAATTTATATCTCACAAACCACATATTATAAATGCATAAACTCTACACCAAAACAAACATGAATGAGTGTAGATTAACCACAAAAAATTTCAACTCAAATGGATGCAACATGATCATTTCACAAAAGGATGGCAAAAGGTATCAAATAAGCATACATGTTGAGAAACTTAATACCATTCAAAATCTAGCCAGCCAAAAATTCAGCAAAAATCATGATTAAATAATAGACATTCAACAGGTCATAATGCAAAAAATCCCATGATTTTTGGAGTTAAATTGAATGAGAAATGAATTTTGGAAGTGGAGTGATTATTGGAACCAAACATGAGCAAATAACATGGTTCAATGGTCAAACAAGGTTGACCGCATGGCATGGTTGGTAATTCAGCGCCTCATTAATCAAAACGCACAGCTTTGGATGGACACGGGAAATGTTATCATTGGTCACTTTTGAATGGAACAGTAACACGCAGAACAAAACACACAAAGCAACCAATCGTGTTCAACATTTCTGGGCAACTTTAGGGTTTAAGAAACAGCATGGCAGCATCATCTTCATCCAATCATTATGAACAAATTTCAAGCATAGTTTCACAAACATCATGGCAAATAATAATCCTGCAACATCATGCAACAATGAACCAAACACGATGGGGAAGAATTCTGGAAACCAGCTAGGGTTTCAAAAGCCAACAGCATAACTTCATCCCTTCCAAACAATCGAAATTTTCCAAATGCCCAGAAACAAAAAAATAAGCATATCAATGTGATCCTCAGACATCATACATACATAATCCAAGCATAGTTTTCACGAAATCAACAACATCACAGCAAATCGATGGAAAACAAGTTCAAGCATAAAAATGAAATCCATATTTCTCAGCCATAACACAACCATTTTGAATGAAACAAGTTGCAGTGGATTCAGTATGCAAAGACCTATCCTAAACATAGCATGATTTGGTAAATGAAGAAGGTCAAGCACTTACTTGAATTTGAAGCAAATGGAGAATCAGGTGTTGTTTTAGTGATACAGCTCGAAACAGATGAAGATAATGCTTTGAAATGATGAATCCTTGAGGTAGGTTAGATCAATGATGCTTGGAAACCTTCACAGCTCGATTTGCCATTGTTGGATCTTGGTGAAAACAGAACATGAGATGTTGTTACAGCAGGAAAATGAAGCTTGGAAATGGCTCACAAGTGATGATATGTTGAGGGAATAGCAAAGCAGCTCGTGGTCCTTTGAAGTTTTCGACAGAATTTCTCAAAGTGTGAAAATGCAAGCATGAGAGAAAAGAGAATTCTGGTGAGTTTGTGTCTGTGGCTAGGGTTGAGAAATGACAGAAAATTGACTTAAATATGTCTGTTTAGCCTGGCTTAATGATGTGGTAAGCCTGATTATGTTAAATGAACCAAATTGCCAAAATTGCTAAGTGTGAACCAAAGGTGCATGGAGTGTGCATTCTGGCCGAGTTGGGCCTTGGAACAAGTCTCAAATGTTAATTAAAACAAGTTCCCAATAGCCAAATATGCTGAAAAGCCTTAATTCAAAAAGTCAAACTTTGGTCATACTTGAAATGAATAAAGTCAAGGCCAAAAATGCCATTTTGATTGGCAAGGTTTTGATGGATGAAATTTATATTTTTGGAAAGAGGAGATGAAATGTGGTTTGTAGGAAAAAACCCCACCAAATTTGGTCAAAGGAATCATGAGATATGGCCATTTGAAGTTCAAAAAATGGTGAAAATGAAAAGATCATATCTTGCAAACCATGCATGGGATTTGAGAGTTCTTGGACTTTTTAAAAATGGGAGAACAAGATCTTCAACTTTCATGTTGGGCAAAAATTCATTTGGAGCTTTTATCATGATGTAAGTTGAGGATCAAGAAGTTTCCATTTTTGGCAGTTGAAATTACAGGTCCACTTTCTATTTCTGGAAATTTTCTGTTTGACTTTATATTCTTCCATGATGAGGTTTGGCATGATATATGAGGCTTGTATAGACATGAATGAGCTCCTTCAAATCAATTCTATTCATCAAATCACTGATTAAATCCACAGTTGACCAAGTTTGACTTTTCTAGGGTTTTGCATGATTGAACCACTTCTGATGAATTCCAAACCCTAATTCCTGGAGAACTTGACTTCAAATGATGTCCCAAGATATATGAACTCTTTATTATTGATCATGGTGCCCAAATTCTGCAAGAATGGCCACCATCCATTGCTTTGACTGACTGTTGACTGTCTTTGACCTAATTGCTGATGATTGCTTCAACTGCAAGCAACAAGGTTAAACTGACAATATTTTTGTATTTTTTGGTTAGTAAACATATGAAAAGCAAAGATATACAAAGGCAAAGCATGCTTGGTGATCAAGAACCAACTCACAAGGCAAACCACCCACTAGGAGGGAAACTAGGGCATGCAATGATCCTTGAGGCCATGATATGATATGATATGGGCCATGAGGGATCTTAGGGCCAAAATTGGGGTCTTACACTACCCATTGAGGGTACTTTGCAACTGCTAGAAAACCGACATCAAATTGACGTTTCACCTCGTCACAAATCTTTAGAGCCATGTCGGGTCTTTCTCTTCGGAGCTTCTGCTTCACTGGCGGACAATCTGGCTGTAGTGGTAGCTTGTGGACCACAATATCAGTATCTAAACCTGGCATATCCTGATACGACCAAGCAAATACATCTACATATTCATGTAACAACTTGATCAATCTTTCTTTGATTCTTGCCTCAAGTGTAGTCCCAACTTTGACCTCTTTCTTGTCTTCCTCAGTGCCAAGGTTGATTGTTTCACTGGTTCTTGATGTGGCTGAAGGGCCTTTGACTCGTGCTCGAGCATCCTTTCTAGTTCTTCAGCGAAATCACAATCTTCCTCACTCTCCTCTTCCGCTTGGTAGATGGGGAGTTCAAAATTATAGGAAGTAGTGGGGTCATCGAATTCAACTGGTTTATTGATTATTCTGCATGTTTTTTAATGATGGTTCTTTTTAGAAAAATGGAAATAAAATGCAAAGGAAATAAAAAATATTTTGTAGTTTTTGAAAGGATTGCCATTTTAAGGAAAGAAAAACAAAATAAATGAACGACAAGAATTTGAACAAAATACTCTTTATTTGTCATAATGATTTTTTTTTGAAATTCAAAAGGGGCCCTACAAATGATCCATTAGCATTGGGCAGAGCTAAGGATTTTCAAAAACACAAAGGAAAACACAATTACTTTGACACGGGAAAAACTTCTGGAATCTCAACCGCTTCCCAATTTGTCAAGGCTGCTTCACATCGGTATATCAAATCTGATGCTTCTCCATCTTAGGTGTCATCTTCCACTGCACCAACTTGATCTCCATGGATAAATCCTTTGCTCAGGAAAACTTCTTGTATGCTCCGCACACGGTCCTTTGCAGGGACCAGGGCTCCTCCATTAGCAGAAGGCTTGTACCCCAAACCAAAACGGTAATTTTTCTCATTGACATTGATGGCTTGCCCCCAACCTGCAGGGCCTCCACTTTCAACTGCTGATCTTGCACTCTTCAAAGAAGCGAACGACAAACTGGTTTTCTCAATAGGATCCTTAACCTCTTCAAGTGTGGCATTGGATATTTCAAGGGCTTGAAAAGAGGTTTCTAAGGCATCCTCATCAGCCTCAATATAACGGAAAGAGGAAAGTTGACTGATGATAAAATCTTCTTCACCCGAGACAATGACGAGCTTGTCATCGACAACGAACTTCATCTTTTGATGTAGAGTAGAAGTTACTGCCCCAACAGCATGTATCAATGGGCGTCCCAAAAGGCAGCTATAAGCTGGATTTATGTCCATGACTTGGAAATTGATGGGGAATACATGTGGTCCGATCTGTATTGGTAGCTCTACCTCCCCAACTACTGTCCTTCGAGAACCATCAAATGCTTTCACCACAAGTGCGCTAGGTTTCAACTCCGAACCTTGGTAAGATAATTTAGCGAGTGCTCTCTTTGGTAGAACGTTTAGGGACGATCTAGTGTCCACTAAAACTCTGGCCAAAGCATCTTCTTGGCACTTTATGGATACATGCAAGGCGCGATTGTGATTCTCCCCCTCTTTGGGTAGCTCTTCATTACTGAAGCTTAGAGTGTTGCAGGTTGTGATATTGGCGACCACTCCATCGAATTGGCCAACTGTTATGTCTTGGGTAACATGAACCTGAGCAAGCACTTTCAGTAGAGCCTCCCTATGAGCTTCGGAATTCAGAAGCAAAGACAAGATAGATATTTTTGATGGTGTCTGATGTAATTGATCAACTATCTTGTAGTCAGATTTCTTTATTATCCTTAGGAACTCACTTGCTTCATCTGCTTGCATAGACGACTGTGCTCCTCCATGCTCTGGGGTAGGATTTACATTTGCAGCTTCCCTTGTTGGTTCTTGAGGGTTCACATTAATATTGGGAGTATAAATCCGACCACTGCGGGTCATCCTGCTCGTCCCTGCGATGTTAGTGATGTCGGTGTCGACATTCTCCAAACCTTTCTTACTTTCAGCAGCTTTGGGTACTCCATCCACCGCTGTTATGTCGTACTTCCAGGGTACCGCCTTGGTGCTCTCATTAGGAAATGGGGTAGGCATGCAAACTACCACGGGTGATGGATGAACAACATCTCTTCTGTGATAAGTTACCTCAAACGGTTCTGGTATATTAAAAACGGGTTCAATTACTGAAACTTCCTCGTTTGTTGTTGGACCACAAGTTTGTAAAACACCTTGATCCATCAAGATCTGAATGTCATTTCGTACCACTTTACATCCTCTTGGATGAACGACACATTCCTCACAGTTGTCGTGACATGTATCAATCAATCTAGCCCCCACCAATCCTGCATGAAGCGCTAGCAACGGAGTTTTAACATCTTCCATGTTTTTGATTATACACACATCAGAAGCATCCTCGACGACATTAACATCACCATGCGCTGGCAAAGGGTTACTTTTGACATTGGGTCCGACGTCTCGAAATGAAAGAATCTTCTTCTCAACCAGGTCTCGCACAATATGCTTTAAAGCATAACATCCTTCTAAATCATGTCCAGGGGCACCCCCATGGAAAGGACAATAGGCATCTGGATTGTACCATGGAGGTAAAGGATTTGGTGGAGGACCCAAAGGTCTGGGAGTCACCAACCCTTTCTGTAGTAACGATGGGTACAATTCAGTGTATGTCATAGGGATTGAAGCAAACGGAAGTCTACCTCCCTGTACCCTATTTTGATTTGGAGGATTTTGTGGACGAGGAGCCTGTGCCCTTGGCTGTTGATAAGCAGGTGGCGCGGGTGCTTGCTGGTATATTGGCGCTTGTTGAGCAGGTTGATAGACGGGAGCTTGTGACTGGTTAAAATTTGGTGTGACAGCTGCCACATATGGTTGTTGAACATATTGTACTGGATAAGTTGGTTGTTGTTGAGCAAATTGGTGTTGTTTCTTCCATGAATGACTCCTCCTTTGACTGGTTGACACTGCATTTGTATCACCCTCCTTCTTTCTTTGAAATCCTCTAGGAAACTTTTTGGTATTACTAACAGATGTTTCAGAGGTAGTCATCATCTTTCCATTCTTCAATCCAAGCTCGACCTTTATGCCCACGGCGACCAGGTCAGAGAAGCTTGCAGATACACTATTCACCATTCTTTCATAGAACATAGGTTTGACTGTATCCATGAACCAATCCGCTAACTCCTTCTCAGCCAGAGGTGGTTCGACTTGCGAGAAAACTTCCCTCCATTGTTGTGCATATTCCTTAAAAGACTCATTATCTTTCTGGGACACGCTGAGCAATTGCCTCCTATCTGGGGCCATATCCATGTTATACTTATAATGTTGGATGAAGGCATCAGATAAGTCTTGGAAACAACGAATCCTACTTTGATCAAGGCTTAAGTACCACTTAGAGGGAGCACCCCTCAAGCTGTCTTGGAAGCAATGTATCATAAGTTTGTCATCCTCTACATGCGCAACCATTTTTCGATAGTACATAATAAGGTGACTTTTAGGACACGAGTGGCCCTCATACCTATCGAAATCTGGGGTCTTGAACTTTGCAGGAATCACAAGACCTGACACTAAGCACATCTCCTTAGCAGTAGCACCAAAAACTTGGTCACCTTCCATAGCCCTCAATCTTTTCTCCAGAATCTGGTAATTCTCCTTCATCCCTCTTATGTCTTCCTGCCTTTCCTCATCTTCGTCTGAAAAGTCTAGAGCATGTTGTTGATCCTCAAAGTAAGATTGCACATGTGCACGAACAAGGGGAGGTGCGAACGTGTGGACCACTGGATGATTTTCATTGATGGTCGGTAGAGGAGCCGTCTGCTGAGCGGATTGTGCAAAACCAGGGGCGCCTTCAACTGGAGGTGTGAAACCGGGAGGTAAACCATAGGCTGGCCAAGTGGTTGGTACTGTCCTTGCAGGTTGGGGTTCAATTGTGGGACCGACGATTTCTTAAACGACCGTCGTTTGGGCATCCAACTTTGCCCTGATGACCTGTAGTATCTCCATAACTTGACCCATGTTTCCTCGTAGGTCTTCGAGTTCTGAGCTCACTCGCTCCAATTCTTGTTCTTGGTCCGCCATTCTTTGACGAGCGCTGGCTCTGGTGTTGTAGTGGTGTCGAGGATTCAGTGTGTAACAACTGAAGAAGACACAAAAATGAGTTTTTTTGTTTGAAGAATGACATGAGTGCATGTTATGGGTGCATTTTGTGCAAAGCTCTTAGTTATCTTTATTATTTATTTCAGCAATGTTAGAATATAAGAACAATATGTAATAATTGAGACCCAAAATGACAACTTCCATTAATTAAAATCAAATTCGAATACAAAACTCTTATGATCGTAGCCAAATCTGTGGTGAGCTCATTCATCATTTTCTTGATAAACTTGACAAAGTTGAAAACTTGAGGAGGCGTGTTTTCTGGACACATACACCAATCCGCTTCCTGGAGTTTTTCTGGGAGTTCCAGCATGTTGAGGTTAACAAACCTAGCTAAGTTGCGGAACTTGCCATTCCATTCAACATAGAGCTCTTGGAGTTTCTAGATGACCTTTTGATCTTCATCTAAGGTCGCTCTAGCCTCTCTATACAACCTCTTCCAGTACACACAATCATTTTTTAGGAGTAAGTAGGCTGCATCACCCTCTTGGCTCTCCAAAACTGCAAACCTCCTGGTAGCTTCTTCCAACTGGTACCTGAGATGGTGACAGTTTCTTTCAGCTTCTTCCTTTTGGAGTATCTCACGAGACAACTTTTCCTCGCATTTCTTCAGAGCGTCCCTCAAGTCACGGATCTGTGCCTCAAAGTCGAGCTTAATTTCTTTTTTATCCATAAGAGATTTATCCAACATTCTCCCTAGCTCACAGATCCTATACTCAGCTTTCTTGAGCTCTTCCTTCCTGGTTCAGATCACTGATGTGGAACCTAATAGGATATGATCAAGATCATCTTTTTGATCTTCCAATAGCCTGGCTCTCTTGTTACTGTCCTCAAGTTCTTGGGCCTTTCCCTTACGTTCCTCTTTCAAATTCTGATTTTCCAAGATAACTCGGTTCATCTGAATTCGTAATTCAGTATTCTCCATTTCGAGCTCCTTGATCCACAAATTTTTCAACATTTGGGAAGAGCACAATCCCATGGATCAATAAATCCAACACAGCATAGAATGCATTCCAATTTCCACTTTTCTTGAACTTTAGAGCTAAATCTTCCAAAAACCTCGCGGCAAAACCTTCGCAACCCCCTTTTTCAACCCAATTGTCTCGAACAGTCAGGACATTGATACTTAGGGCTGAAGTTATCTTCTTTGGGCCCATATCTTCTTCGAGCTTTGGAAATGGATTAAAATCTTTCAATTTGAGACCCACGATTCTCTCAACTTCTTCCAAAGTAGGAGCTAGCTGGAAATCAGCGAATGTGAAACAACGCAGAGGTGGATCATAATATTGTGCCAAAGAGCCGATAATTCCATAGTCAACTTTCTTATTTAGAAGGCTCAAAATTTTCCCATAGTTTTCTCCGAACTCATCACGTCTGCTGAGAGTCAAATCAGAGATCAAACCCTTCAGACTGTCCAACTTAGGTTCCTTGTACTTAAGCGTGAAAGTGTGTCTCATTGAAGTTGTCATTTTCAAATTCTCCATTCCTGAAATAAATAAGAGACAACTAAAGAGCTTGCTTTTTTATGATGTTGATGCAATGTATGAATGTGATGCATTTTTTTTTTGTATAGGTTCAATAGGCTTAAGGCATGGATAAGTCTGATTGCTTTATATAGAACAAGGTTCTCACCAGGTATGATTTAAGATTTTTTTTTAAAAAGGTTCCTAGAGTCATGGATCCATTAGACTGTTTGCTACCTGCGGCAACTTACTTGTCGGGCATCAACTCCATCTAAAGGATCTACTCTAAGTGAGGTTCTCTCATCGATCCAACGAGAAATACATCTCGCAGACCCACACTACGCAACCATCTTTCCTAGTTGGGCAAAGAACTAAGGTTCTACAAATGATTCTCAGAGTCATGGATCCTAAAGAAAATATCGAAGCTTACGACAACTTATTTGCCGGGAGACAACATCCTCTCAAGAATCTACTCTAAGTAAGGTTCTCGTACCGACCCAACGAGAAATACATCTCACGGACCCGCACTACTCAACCTCGTCCTATCTTATGTTTTTACTTGAGACTCGGGTAAAAAGTCTTTTCCACAAGGTTTGCAATCAAAGTATCCAAGTACCAAACCATAATCGAACCAATACAACAGATTCATATCAATATGACAATAGAGATAGTAAAAACAATAAAGAAAAGCCACATAGGTAAACAAACAAAGGCACACAAACGACCTAACTAGGCTTGACTCACTTAGGGATGTATTCCCCAGCAGAGTCGCCATCTGTCGCACCTCGAAAAAATAGGGATACGACTTTAAAGCAAAGCGCGATCGTACGCTCGCAATGATGGACTGAACAGAGTCGCCACCGAACTTTATTTATTCCTAAAAAGGAAAGGGAAAATATTGATAAAACCCCTAAAAGAAAAGATAAGATATGGTCATCGCAACCAATATCAGGGTTCGGGAGTCGATTACGTAAGGGGAAGGTATTAGCACCCCTCACGTCCGTTGTACTCAACGGGAACCATTAGGTTAGTTGTGTGCGTTAGTGTTAGTGGAAATATTAGGCTCTTCGAATTATTAGGTGGGAAAGAAAGAATAGAAGAAAGGAGAATACTTTTGGATTTTTTAGCGAAGGACTAAACCTAAGTTTTTTATTAGTGGGCCTGACAAGATTTAAAATCCTGCTCCTACGTATCTCAAAAGAGAAATCAAGGCTTACATAGTTCTGGGTAGAAAAATGTTTATTTGTTGGTCGATTTTAGTGAAAGCTATATTGTATTAATCGACAAAAACATTGTTTTACCCAAAACAGATGAGGAGTGGACGCATACCACACATCGAACGGATTTATAAATCTACATTCGGGAAAACGTCACTTATCTCGACTCAACAATCGTGGCCGAAACATTGTTTTGCATCACCTTAAGACAATATATCTTTCGTTTATGAAAAAGGTTTTTTGGTTAGTCGTGCGGCGGCGAGAAAAGAGTTTGATTGGTTGGATGTATTTTGAGTGATGGCGAGAGTTAAGATAGGCGAGGCATACGCCTCGAATCTTAACCTCAGGAGTGCACGGTATACATCATGTTCCATTTCCATCTTTATTGAAAAAGTATTTAAGGTAGGAATTAAGTATTTTAAAGTTTGAAAGACGAGTACTTATGACTTGCAAGCTCTTACGGCTTGAGTCTAACACTCGAGACTACATCTGGATATTCCACCCAAGCAATCTGTTTCTTTCCAATATTGTTAAGAAAATGATTCGAATATTTATGAATGTTTTGGAGGGAAGACAAATATTCATGGCTTGCAAGCTCTTACAGCTTGAGCCTAATATTCGGGATTGCGACTGGATATTCCCTCCAGGTAATCTTTTTCTTCCAACTTTATTAAGAAGACGGTTTGAGATATTTACAGGTGTTTTGGAGAGAAGACGAATATTTATGGCTTACAAGCTCTTACAGCTTGAGCCCAATATTCGGGATTACGATTGGATATTCCATCCAGGTAACCTTTTTCTTCCAACTTTATTAAGAAGAGGTTTTGAATATTAGAGTGTTAAAAGGAAGACAAATATTTATGGCTTGCAAGCTCTTACAGCTTGAGCCTAATATTCGGGATTATGACTGGATATTCCCTCCAGGATAATCTTTTTCTTCACGATTTATTTAGAAAACGATTTGAATATTAGAGTGTTAAAGAGAAGACGAATATTAACGGCTTGCAAGCTCTTACAGCTTGAGCCTAATATTCGGGATTATGACTGGATATTTCCTCCAGGATAATCTTTTTCTTCACTCTTTAGAAAAGGTTTTGAATATTATGTTTGATTTGTGAAATGATCTTGAAATGATTCGCATTTATTTTTGGAATGTATTTTGAAATCGAGGAAAGTTGAAACTGATTTTGAAATCGAATGAAATTTGGTGATTATTTACACGTGTAAAAGTATGGATATGGGTACGAATAACCTAACTAAATTAGTTAACACACAAAAATCGACTAATCGAATAAAATAGTATCGGAAGTTCAACCATTAATTAAATCTAAGAGGTAAACATTTAAAGATACACACAACTAAACATTGATTAAATTAAATTGATAAAAATTTAAAATAAATAAATAGTAGAAGTTATATACAAAATTAAACAAAATGGTAAGCATAATAAATAGAAATATAAAGATTTGCTATCCACAAGTATTGAACCCACTCCACTAAAGGCAATGAAAGTACTCTCTCTCCACTAGACCATTTATGATTAGTTACTATTTACAATAACAACTGAAATACATAAACCAGAACAGATTGGAATAAAAATTAAAAAAATAGAAACTAAAATAAAATAGTCTGTTGGACTACCAATTAAAAGTGAAAAAAAATCCCAAGACAATAAACCCAGCCACCTGGCTGTTGGGTTCATGGACTAATAACTAATAAATTACTTAGGGAATGAAAAAAAAAATACATTAATACACACTATTAAATAAGACAACACAGGAAGACTAAACGTAAAAAAATTAATTTTGGTTTAAATGTTAGTTTTGTTAATAAATAAAAATAAATAAATAAAAAGAAAATGGTGAGAGGTACTGTAACAGAACCTATTCATCATCCTCAATCTCTCTCAATCTCACTTCACAAAATCGCTCTCTCAACCTCACTCCCAAAATCGCTCTCAACCTCGCGTCTCTCTCACAATCGCTCACCTCTCTCAATTGCTCTCAAACCTCGCGTCTCTCTCACAATCGCTCACAATACTACCCAAGAAATACACGAATCTATGGTTTCAAAAGAGAGTCGAGTGAAAATCTCACCTTCGGCGGTGACGACGGCTCCGATGATGCTTAAATCCTCCTCCTTCGCCTATTCAAATCCAGGTTTTTTGATTTTGGGATTTAGGATTCTTTTCTCTGATTTTTCGTCTTAGGGTTTCGTTTTGAAGTTTTTCGTCCGCCTCCTTTCCGTCCTCACCTCTCTCCTTTTATATTCTGCAGTTAGGGTTTTAATTTGGTCTTTGGTGGTCCAGAAGGGGCGTCTCTACGAACTCCTTTCAGGGCTCAGAATTCAGATTGTCCTGTTTGATGCTTGTTCTTGGAACGGTAATCTGAACCTGTGCTTTTTTCTCCTACTTTGTCTCCCTTCCATTTTGGGATATTTTTTGAAATCTTACTGTTGCCAATTACTTTGTTTACTGCAGTGAAGATTGGTTAAAATAGGAGTAGCTTCGGTTATCACAGGGGTTCTGGATCGTGATTTTGGGTTGAAATTTCTTCAGTGGAAGCATCG